>NC_088235.1:1481635-1574896 GCF_036934945.1 Oncorhynchus masou masou
GTTTACTTATCTCTCCTAAGACTGCCCAGTGATGATTTCCAACAGTGAACACCTCTGTTGAAATGGTCTGAAATCACACGGTAGTCACACAACGTTTGAATCCAAATCACCATTGATAAGTTCTGTACCACATAAATATAAACCAGCCATATAGTGTTACTTAAAACACAAGGAATTACAATATTGGTAAGAAGTCCACATTGTATTCTAAATGATTCCACCGTAATCTGCAGGTTTGTGCCTGAGAGATCCTCTACTGTGTTGCTAGGCAACGCAACAACACGCCCCCCCAGTCCCAGACGTCTCCCAACCCTTCTGTTCATAACCATAATGTCTGTTGTTTTGAAATGTCTGTCCCATCAAACGTTTGTTTACTGTTTACTCTTCATCTATAATTGTTTATTTCACTTTTGTTTATTATCTAATTTCACCTGCTTTTGCAATTTAAACCTACGCGTCCCCATGCCAATCAAGTCATTTGAATTGGAGAGAGAGGGAGAGCGAGGGAGGGGGACGCTTGACTGGCCAGACAGTTACTGAGATAATGAGGTGATTGTCGGTTCTTGCCTCATGAGGTATATTTATGAGGGTGCTTTCCTGTTTACACATTTAGCTGTGTTACTAGGAAACACTGGAAGACTGTACTACAGAGGGCAGGAAAGGAGATGAAAGGAGAGGGCAGGAGATGAAAGGAGAGGGCAGGAGATGAAAGGAGAGGGCAGGAGATGAAAGGAGAGGGCAGGAGATGAAAGGAGAGGGCAGGAGATGAAAGGAGAGGGCAGGAGATGAAAGGAGAGGGCAGGAGATGAAAGGAGAGGGCAGGAGATGAAAGGAGAGGGCAGGAGATGAAAGGAGAGGGCAGGAGATGAAAGGAGAGGGCAGGAGATGAAAGGAGAGGCAGGAGAGGGCAGGAGAGGAAAGGAAAGGAGGGCAGGAGATGAAAGGAGAGGGCAGGAGATGAAAGGAGAGGGCAGGAGATGAAAGGAGAGGGCAGGAGATGAAAGGAGAGGGCAGGAGATGAAAGGAGAGGGCAGGAGATGAAAGGAGAGGGCAGGAGATGAAAGGAGAGGGCAGGAGATGAAAGGAGAGGCAGGAGAGGGCAGGAGAGGAAAGGAGAGGGCAAGAGAGGGCAGGAGAGGGCAGGAGAGGAAAGGAGAGGGCAGGAGATGAAAGGAGAGGGCAGGGCAGGAGATGAAAGGAGAGGCAGGAGAGGGCAGGAGAGGAAAGGAGAGGGCAAGAGAGGGCAGGAGAGGAAAGGAGAGGAAAGGAGAGGGCAGGAGATGAAAGGAGAGGGCAGGAGATGAAAGGAGAGGGCAGGAGATGAAAGGAGATGAAAGGAGATGAAAGGAGAGGGCAGGAGATGAAAGGAGAGGCAGGAGAGGGCAGGAGAGGGCAGGAGAGGAAAGGAGAGGAAAGGAGAGGGCAGGAGAGGAAAGGAGAGGGCAGGAGAGGAAAGGAGAGGGCAGGAGAGGAAAGGAGAGGAAAGGAGAGGAAAGGAGAGGAAAGGAGAGGAAAGGAGAGGAAAGGAGAGGAAAGGAGAGGAAAGGAGAGGGCATGAGAGGGCAGGAGAGGAAAGGAGAGGAAAGGAGAGGGCAGGAGAGGGCAGGAGAGGAAAGGAGAGGAAAGGACAGGGCAGGAGAGGAAAGGAGAGGGCAGGAGAGGAAAGGAGAGGGCAGGAGAGGAAAGGAGAGGGCAGGAGAGGAAAGGAGAGGGCAGGAGAGGGCAGGAGAGGGCAGGAGAGGAAAGGAGAGGGCAGGAGAGGGCAGGAGAGGGCAGGAGAGGGCAGGAGAGGGCAGGAGAGGGCAGGAGAGGAAAGGAGAGGGCAAGAGAGGGCAAGAGAGGGCAAGAGAGGAAAGGAGAGGGCAGGAGAGGAAAGGAGAGGGAGAGGAAAGGAGAGGGCAGGAGAGGGCAGGAGAGGGCAGGAGAGGAAAGGAGAGGGCAGGAGAGGAAAGGAGAGGGCAGGAGAGGAAAGGACAGGGCAGGAGAGGAAAGGACAGGGCAGGAGAGGAAAGGACAGGGCAGGAGAGGAAAGGACAGGGCAGGAGAGGAAAGGACAGGGCAGGAGAGGAAAGGAGAGGGCAGGAAAGGAAAGGAGAGGGCAGGAGAGGAAAGGAGAGGGCAGGAGAGGGCAGGAGAGGGCAGGGGAGGGCAGGGGAGGGCAAGAGAGGAAAGGAGAGGAAAGGCGAGGTCAAGAGAGGGCAAGAGAGGGCAGGAGAGGAAAGGAGAGGGCAGGAGAGGAAAGGAGAGGAAAGGAGAGGGCAGGAGAGGAAAGGACAAGGCAGGAGAGGAAAGGACAGGGCAGGAGAGGAAAGGACAGGGCAGGAGAGGAAAGGACAGGGCAGGAGAGGAAAGGACAGGGCAGGAGAGGAAATGACAGGGCAGGAGATGAAAGGACAGGGCAGGAAAGGAGAGGAAAGGACAGGGCAGGAAAGGAGAGGAAAGGACAGGGCAGGAGAGGAAAGGAGAGGGCAGGAGAGGAAAGGAGAGGGCAGGAGAGGAAAGGAGAGGGCAGGAGAGGAAAGGAGAGGGCAGGAGAGGAAAGGAGAGGAAAGGAGAGGAAAGGAGAGGGCAAGAGAGGGCAGGAGAGGAAAGGAGAGGAAAGGAGAGGGCAGGAGAGGAAAGGAGAGGAAAGGAGAGGGCAGGAGAGGAAAGGAGAGGAAAGGACAGGGCAGGAGAGGAAAGGAGAGGGCAGGAGAGGAAAGGAGAGGGCAGGAGAGGAAAGGAGAGGGCAGGAGAGGAAAGGAGAGGGCAGGAGAGGGCAGGAGAGGGCAGGAGAGGGCAGGAGAGGGCAGGAGAGGGCAGGAGAGGGCAGGAGAGGAAAGGAGAGGAAAGGAGAGGAAAGGAGAGGGCAGGAGAGGGCAGGAGAGGGCAGGAGAGGGCAGGAGAGGAAAGGAGAGGGCAAGAGAGGGCAAGAGAGGGCAAGAGAGGAAAGGAGAGGGCAGGAGAGGAAAGGAGAGGGCAGGAGAGGAAAGGAGAGGGCAGGAGAGGAAAGGAGAGGGCAGGAGAGGAAAGGAGAGGGCAGGAGAGGAAAGGAGAGGGCAGGAGAGGAAAGGACAGGGCAGGAGAGGAAAGGACAGGGCAGGAGAGGAAAGGACAGGGCAGGAGAGGAAAGGACAGGGCAGGAGAGGAAAGGACAGGGCAGGAGAGGAAAGGAGAGGGCAGGAAAGGAAAGGAGAGGGCAGGAGAGGAAAGGAGAGGGCAGGAGAGGGCAGGGGAGGGCAGGGGAGGGCAAGAGAGGAAAGGAGAGGAAAGGAGAGGTCAAGAGAGGGCAAGAGAGGGCAGGAGAGGAAAGGAGAGGGCAGGAGAGGAAAGGAGAGGAAAGGAGAGGGCAGGAGAGGAAAGGACAAGGCAGGAGAGGAAAGGACAGGGCAGGAGAGGAAAGGACAGGGCAGGAGAGGAAAGGACAGGGCAGGAGAGGAAAGGACAGGGCAGGAGAGGAAATGACAGGGCAGGAGATGAAAGGACAGGGCAGGAAAGGAGAGGAAAGGACAGGGCAGGAAAGGAGAGGAAAGGACAGGGCAGGAAAGGAGAGGAAAGGAGAGGGCAGGAGAGGAAAGGACAGGGCAGGAGAGGAAAGGAGAGGGCAGGAAAGGAAAGGAGAGGGCAGGAGAGGGCAGGAGAGGGCAGGAGAGGGCAGGAGAGGGCAGGGGAGGGCAGGAGAGGAAAGGAGAGGGCAAGAGAGGAAAGGAGAGGGCAAGAGAGGAAAGGAGAGGGCAAGAGAGGGCAAGAGAGGGCAGGAGAGGAAAGGAGAGGAAAGGAGAGGGCAGGAGAGGAAAGGACAAGGCAGGAGAGGAAAGGACAGGGCAGGAGAGGAAAGGACAGGGCAGGAGAGGAAAGGACAGGGCAGGAGAGGAAAGGACAGGGCAGGAGAGGAAAGGACAGGGCAGGAGAGGAAATGACAGGGCAGGAGATGAAAGGACAGGGCAGGAAAGGAGAGGAAAGGACAGGGCAGGAAAGGAGAGGAAAGGACAGGGCAGGAAAGGAGAGGAAAGGAGAGGGCAGGAAAGGAAAGGACAGGGCAGGAGAGGAAAGGACAGGGCAGGAGAGGAAAGGACAGGGCAGGAAAGGAGAGGAAAGGACAGGGCAGGAGAGGAAAGGACAGGGCAGGAGAGGAAAGGAAAGGGCAGGAAAGGAGAGGACAGGGCAGGAAAGGAGAGGAAAGGACAGGGCAGGAAAGGACAGGAGAGGAAAGGAGAGGGCAGGAAAGGAAAGGACAGGGCAGGAGAGGAAAGGACAGAGCAGGAGATGAAAGGACAGGGCAGGAAAGGAGAGGAAAGGACAGGGCAGGAGAGGAGAGGAAAGGACAGGGCAGGAAAGGAGAGGAAAGGGCAGGAGAGGAAAGGACAGGGCAGGAAAGGAGAGGAAAGGACAGGGCAGGAGAGGAGAGGAAAGGACAGGGCAGGAAAGGAGAGGGCAGGAAAGGACAGGGCAGGAGAGGAAAGAGGGCAGGAGAGGAAAGGAGAGGGCAGGAGAGGAAAGGAGAGGGCAGGAGAGGAAAGGACAGGACAGGAGAGGAAAGGAGAGGGCAGGAGAGGAAAGGAGAGGGCAGGAGAGGAAAGGAGAGGGCAGGAGAGGGCAGGAGGGCAGGGGAGGGCAGGAGAGGAAAGGAGAGGGCAGGAGAGGAAAGGAAAGGACAGGACAGGAAAGGAGAGGGCAGGAGAGGAAAGGAGAGGAAAGGACAGGAGAGGAAAGGAAAGGACAGGGCAGGAGAGGAGAGGAAAGGACAGGGCAGGAGAGGGCAGGACAGGGCAGGAGAGGAGAGGAAAGGACAGGGCAGGAGAGGGCAGGACAGGGCAGGACAGGGCAGGACAGGAGAGGAAAGGACAGGACAGGAGAGGAAAGGGCAGGACAGGAGAGGAAAGGGCAGGACAGGAGAGGAAAGGACGGGGCAGGAGAGGAAAGGACGGGGCAGGAGAGGAAAGGACGGGGCAGGAGAGGAAAGGACGGGGCAGGAGAGGAAAGGACGGGGCAGGAGAGGAAAGGACAGGGCAGGAAAGGACAGGGCAGGAAAGGAAAGGAGAGGGCAGGAGAGGAAAGGACAGGGCAGGAGAGGAAAGGACAGGGCAGGAAAGGAAAGGGCAGGAGAGGAAAGGACAGGGCAGGAAAGGAGAGGAAAGGACAGGGCAGGAGAGGAAAGGAGAGGGCAGGAAAGGAGAGGAAAGGAGAGGGCAGGAAAGGAGAGGAAAGGAGAGGGCAGGAAAGGAGAGGAAAGGAGAGGGCAGGAAAGGAGAGGAAAGTAGAGGGCAGGAAAGGAGAGGAATGGAGAGGAAAGGAGAGGGCAGGAAAGGAGAGGAAAGGAGAGGGCAGGAAAGGAGAGGAATGGAGAGGAAAGGAGAGGGCAGGAAAGGAGAGGGCAGGAAAGGAGAGGGCAGGAAATGAGAGGAAAGGAGAGGGCAGGAAAGGAGAGGGCAGGAAAGGAGAGGAAATGAGAGGGCAGGAAAGGAGAGGAAATGAGATGGCAGGAAAGGAGAGGAAAGGAGAGGGCAGGAAAGGAGATGAGAGGGTAGAAAACCCCCCACATGTATGCTCCAAGAACTGCACATGGTACTAATTAGAGGGGAGGGGAAGGTGGGGGACGGGACTCGATCCAAGGCCTCATTCTGATATTCAATGTTTTCATTCTACAGACTTCAGCCCATTAGGTGTTAGTTTACAGAGTACTGAGACTTCAGAATGACTCTTCTCACCAATGAGAGCATGTATTTAATCCATCACCGTTACAGCTGGACCAAACAGAACAGAGGAATGTCCTCTCTTGCACGGCTTCATTGGACATTTACTGACAGACACCTACTAATAGAAACTAAGATGATGACATCAACATGCACCAAGAGAAAGACACCTACTAACAAAAACTAAGATGATGACATCAACATGCACCAAGAGAAAGACAACATACTAACAAAAACTAAGATGATGACATCAACATGAACCAAGAGAAAGACAACCTACTAACAGAAACTAAGATGACATCAACATGCACCAAGAGAAAGACAACCTACTAACAAAAACTAAGATGATGACATCAACATACACCAAGAGAAAGACAACCTACTAACAAAAACTAAGATGATGACATCAACATGCACCAAGAGAAAGACAACCTACTAACAAAAACTAAGATGATGACATCAACATGAACCAAGAGAAAGACAACCTACTAACAGAAACTAAGATGACATCAACATGCACCAAGAGAAAGACAACCTACTAACAAAAACTAAGATGATGACATCAACATGCACCAAGAGAAAGACAACCTACTAACAGAAACTAAGATGACATCAACATGCACCAAGAGAAAGACAACCTACTAACAGAAACTAAGATGATGACATCAACATGCACCAAGAGAAAGACACCTACTAACAGAAACTAAGATGATGACATCAACATGCACCAAGAGAAAGACAACCTACTAACAAAAACTAAGATGATGACATCAACATGAACCAAGAGAAAGACAACCTACTAACAAAAACTAAGATGACATCAACATGCACCAAGAGAAAGACAACCTACTAACAGAAACTAAGATGATGACATCAACATGCACCAAGAGAAAGACAACCTACTAACAGAAACTAAGATGACATCAACATGCACCAAGAGAAAGATAACCCGACCCTGAGAGGATTTACTGGCAGAATGTTTAAGCCAATTAACAGCTTCTTTCTCCTTTCTCTAAAAACTCAATCCCCAAATGTGTTCATCATCAGGACCCTTCCCCTCAAGACTTCTATTCCTTCACATTTCTCTCCCTCCACCGTCGCCCTCCCTTCCTCCTCCCCCGTCGCCCTGCCCCCCGTCGCACTCTCTTCCCCCCCGTCGCCCTCTCTTCCTCCCCCCCAGTCGCCCTGCCCCCGTCGCCCTCTCTTCCTCCCCCGTCGCCCTCTCTTCCTCCCCCGTCGCCCTCTCTTCCCCCAGTCGCCCTCCCTTCCTCCCCCCGTCGCCCTCTCTTACTCCCCCCGTCGCCCTCTCTTCCTCCCCCCGTCGCCCTCTCTTCCTCCCCCCGTCGCCCTCTCTTCCTCCCCCGTCGCCCTCTCTTCCTCCCCCCGTCGCCCTCTCTACCTCCCCCCAGTCGCCCTCTCTTCCTCCCCCCAGTCGCCCTCTCTTCCTCCCCCAGTCGCCCTCTCTTCCTCCCCCCAGTCGCCCTCTCTTCCTCCCCCAGTCGCCCTCTCTTCCTCCCCCAGTCGCCCTCTCTACCTCCCCCCAGTCGCCCTCTCTTCCTCCCCCCAGTCGCCCTCTCTTCCTCCCCCCAGTCGCCCTCTCTTCCTCCCCAGTCGCCCTCTCTTCCTCCCCAGTCGCCTCTCTTCCTCCCCAGTCGCCCTCTCTTCCTCCCCAGTCGCCCTCTCTTCCTCCCCCCAGTCGCCCTCTCTTCCTCCCCCCAGTCGCCCTCTCTTCCTCCCCAGTCGCCCTCTCTTCCTCCCCGTCGCCCTCTCTTCCTCCCCCCAGTCGCCCTCTCTTCCTCCCCCCAGTCGCCCTCTCTTCCTCCCCAGTCGCCCTCTCTTCCTCCCCGTCGCCCTCTCTTCCTCCCCCGTCGCCCTCTCTTCCTCCCCGTCGCCCTCTCTTCCTCCCCCGTCGCCCTCTCTTCCTCCCCCGTCGCCCTCTCTTCCCCCCAGTCGTCCTCTCTTCCTCCCCAGTCGCCCTCTCTACCTCCCCCCAGTCGCCCTCTCTTCCTCCCCCAGTCGCCCTCTCTTCCTCCCCCAGTCGCCCTCTCTTCCTCCCCCAGTCGCCCTCTCTTCCTCCCCAGTCGCCCTCTCTTCCTCCCCCCAGTCGCCCTCTCTTCCTCCCCCCGCCCTCTCTTCCTCCCCAGTCGCCCTCTCTTCCTCCCCAGTCGCCCTCTCTTCCTCCCCCCAGTCGCCCTCTCTTCCTCCCCCAGTCGCCCTCTCTTCCTCCCCCCAGTCGCCCTCTCTTCCTCCCCAGTCGCCCTCTCTTCCTCCCCCAGTCGCCCTCTCTTCCTCCCCCGTCGCCCTCTCTTCCTCCCCCCTCCCCCAGTCGCCCTCTCTTCCTCCCCCCAGTCGCCCTCTCTTCCTCCCCAGTCGCCCTCTCTTCCTCCCCCCCAGCCCTCTCTTCCTCCCCCAGTCGCCCTCTCTTCCTCCCCCAGTCGCCCTCTCTTCCTCCCCCCAGCCCTCTCTTCCTCCCCCCAGTCGCCCTCTCTTCCTCCCCAGTCGCCCTCTCTTCCTCCCCCAGTCGCCCTCTCTTCCTCCCCAGTCGCCCTCTCTTCCTCCCCCCAGTCGCCCTCTCTTCCTCCCCCAGCCCTCTCTTCCTCCCCAGTCGCCCTCTCTTCCTCCCCAGTCGCCCTCTCTTCCTCCCCCGTCGCCCTCTCTTCCTCCCCCGTCGCCCTCTCTTCCTCCCCAGTCGCCCTCTCTTCCTCCCCCCAGTCGCCCTCTCTCCTCCCCCCAGTCGCCCTCTCTACCTCCCCCCAGTCGCCCTCTCTTCCTCCCCCAGTCGCCCTCTCTTCCTCCCCAGTCGCCCTCTCTTCCTCCCCAGTCGCCCTCTCTTCCTCCCCAGTCGCCCTCTCTTCCTCCCCCCAGTCGCCCTCTCTTCCTCCCCCAGTCGCCCTCTCTTCCTCCCCCCAGCCCTCTCTTCCTCCCCCCAGTCGCCCTCTCTTCCTCCCCAGTCGCCCTCTCTTCCTCCCCAGTCGCCCTCTCTTCCTCCCCCAGTCGCCCTCTTCCTCCCCCCAGTCGCCCTCTCTACCTCCCCCCAGTCGCCCTCTCTTCCTCCCCCCAGTCGCCCTCTCTTCCTCCCCAGTCGCCCTCTCTTCCTCCCCAGTCGCCCTCTCTTCCTCCCCCGTCGCCCTCTCTTCCTCCCCAGTCGCCCTCTCTTCCTCCCCAGTCGCCCTCTCTTCCTCCCCAGTCGCCCCCTTCCTCCCCAGTCGCCCTCTCTTCCTCCCCAGTCGCCCTCTCTTCCTCCCCAGTCGCCCTCTCTTCCTCCCCCCGTCGCCCTCTCTTCCTCCCCCGTCGCCCTCTCTTCCTCCCCCGTCGCCCTCTCTTCCTCCCCAGTCGCCCTCTCTTCCTCCCCCCAGTCGCCCTCTCTTCCTCCCCCAGTCGCCCTCTCTTCCTCCCCAGTCGCCCTCTCTTCCTCCCCAGTCGCCCTCTCTTCCTCCCCCCGTCGCCTCTCTTCCTCCCCCCCGTCGCCCTCTCTTCCTCCCCGTCGCCATCTCTTCCTCCCCAGTCGCCCTCTCTTCCTCCCCCCAGTCGCCCTCTCTTCCTCCCCAGTCGCCCTCTCTTCCTCCCCAGTCGCCCTCTCTTCCTCCCCAGTCGCCCCTCTTCTTCCCCCCCAGCCCTCTCTTCCTCCCCCCAGCCCTCTCTTCCTCCCCAGTCGCCCTCTCTTCCTCCCCCGTCGCCCCCTCCCTCTCTTCCTCCCCCCGTCGCCCTCTCTTCCTCCCCCCAGTCGCCCTCTCTTCCTCCCCCGTCGCCCTCTCTTCCTCCCCCCGTCGCCCTCTCTTCCTCCCCCAGTCGCCCTCTCTTCCTCCCCCAGTCGCCCTCTCTTCCTCCCCCCGTCGCCTCTCTTCCTCCCCAGTCGCCCTCTCTTCCTCCCCAGTCGCCCTCTCTTCCTCCCCCCGTCCTCTCTTCCTCCCCCCAGCCCTCTCTTCCTCCCCCCAGCCCTCTCTTCCTCCCCAGTCGCCCTCTCTTCCTCCCCCGTCGCCCTCTGTTCCTCCCCCCAGCCCTCTCTTCCTCCCCCAGCCCTCTCTTCCTCCCCAGTCGCCCTCTCTTCCTCCCCCCAGCCCTCTCTTCCTCCCCCCAGCCCTCTCTTCCTCCCCAGTCGCCCTCTCTTCCTCCCCCGTCGCCCTCTCTTCCTCCCCCAGCCCTCTCTTCCTCCCCCAGCCCTCTCTTCCTCCCCAGTCGCCCTCTCTTCCTCCCCCGTCGCCCTCTCTTCCTCCCCCGTCGCCCTCTCTTCCTCCCCAGTCGCCCTCTCTTCCTCCCCCGTCGCCCTCTCTTCCTCCCCCGTCGCCCTCTCTTCCTCCCCAGTCGCCCTCTCTTCCTCCCCAGTCGCCCTCTCTTCCTCCCCAGTCGCCCTCTC
This sequence comes from Oncorhynchus masou masou, assembly GCF_036934945.1. Taxonomy (NCBI): domain Eukaryota; kingdom Metazoa; phylum Chordata; class Actinopteri; order Salmoniformes; family Salmonidae; genus Oncorhynchus; species Oncorhynchus masou. The sequence continues at coordinate 1,491,662 of NC_088235.1, forward strand.
TTCCTCCCCCCAGTCGCCCTCTCTTCCTCCCCCCAGTCGCCCTCTCTTCCTCCCCCCCGTCGCCCTCTCTTCCTCCCCAGTCGCCCTCTCTTCCTCCCCAGTCGCCCTCTCTTCCTCCCCCCAGTCGCCCTCTCTTCCTCCCCCCCGTCGCCCCTCTTCCTTCGCCCCTCTTCCCCCAGTCGCCCTCTCTTCCTCCCCAGTCGCCCTCTCTTCCTCCCCAGTCGCCCTCTCTTCCTCCCCCCAGTCGCCCTCTCTTCCTCCCCAGTCGCCCCTCTCTTCCTCCCCAGTCGCCCTCTCTTCCACCCGCGTCGCCCTCTCTTCCTCCCCAGTCGCCCTCTCTTCCTCCCCCCAGTCGCCCTCTCTTCCTCCCCAGTCGCCCTCTCTTCCTCCCCCCAGCCCTCTCTTACTCCCCCCAGCCCTCTCTTACTCCCCCCCAGCCCTCTCTTCCTCCCCAGTCGCCCTCTCTTCCTCCCCAGTCGCCCTCTCTTCCTCCCCAGTCGCCCTCTCTTCCTCCCCAGTCGCCCTCTCTTCCTCCCCAGTCGCCCTCTCTTCCTCCCCCCAGCCCTCTCTTCCTCCCCAGTCGCCCTCTCTTCCTCCCCCCGTCGCCCTCTCTTCCTCCCCAGTCGCCCTCTCTTCCTCCCCAGTCGCCCTCTCTTCCTCCCCCGTCGCCCTCTCTTCCTCCCCAGTCGCCCTCTCTTCCTCCCCAGTCGCCCTCTCTTCCTCCCCCCCGTCGCCCTCTCTTCCTCCCCAGTCGCCCTCTCTTCCTCCCCAGTCGCCCTCTCTTCCTCCCCAGTCGCCCTCTCTTCCTCCCCAGTCGCCCTCTCTTCCTCCCCCGTCGCCCTCTCTTCCTCCCCCCAGCCCTCTCTTCCTCCCCAGTCGCCCTCTCTTCCTCCCCAGTCGCCCCTCTCTTCCTCCCCAGTCGCCCTCTCTTCCTCCCCAGTCGCCCTCTCTTCCTCCCCAGTCACCCTCTCTTCCTCCCCAGTCGCCCTCTCTTCCTCCCCCCAGCCCTCTCTTCCTCCCCAGTCACCCTCCCCTCTTCCTCCCCAGTCACCCTCTCTTCCTCCCCCGTCACCCTCTCTTCCTCCCCCCAGCCCTCTCTTCCTCCCCGTCGCCCTCTCTTCCTCCCCCCGTCGCCCTCTCTTCCTCCCCAGTCGCCCTCTCTTCCTCCCCGTCGCCCTCTCTTCCTCCCCGTCGCCCTCTCTTCCTCCCCAGTCACCCTCTCTTCCTCCCCCGTCCCCCTCTCTTCCTCCCCCCAGCCCTCTCTTCCTCCCCAGTCGCCCTCTCTTCCTCCCCAGTCGCCCTCTCTTCCTCCCCCCAGCCCTCTCTTCCTCCCCCGTCACCCTCTCTTCCTCCCCCGTCGCCCTCTCTTCCTCCCCAGTCGCCCTCTCTTCCTCCCCCTCTTCCTCGCCCTCTCTTCCTCCCCAGTCGCCCTCTCTTCCTCCCCAGTCACCCTCTCTTCCTCCCCCGTCACCCTCTCTTCCTCCCCCAGCCCTCTCTTCCTCCCCAGTCACCCTCTCTTCCTCCCCGTCCCCGTCCCTCTCTTCCCCCCGTCGCCCTCTCTTCCTCCCCCCGTCGCCCCTCTTCCTCCCCAGTCGCCCCTCTTCCTCCCCACAGTCGCCCTCTCTTCCTCCCCAGTCGCCCTCTCTTCCTCCCCCCCGTCGCCCTCTCTTCCTCCCCCAGTCGCCCTCTCTTCCTCCCCCGTCGCCCCTCTTCCTCCCCCGTCGCCCTCTCTTCCTCCCCCCAGTCGCCCTCTCTTCCTCCCCCGTCGCCCTCTCTTCCTCCCCCAGTCGCCCTCTCTTCCCCACAGTCGCCCTCTCTTCCTCCCCCCGTCGCCCCTCTCTTCCTCCCCCAGTCGCCCTCTCTTCCTCCCCAGTCGCCCTCTCTACCTCCCCCCAGCCCTCTCTTCCTCCCCAGTCGCCCTCTCTTCTTCCTCCCCAGTCACCCTCTCTTCCTCCCCAGTCGCCCTCTCTACCTCCCCCCAGCCCTCTCTTCCTCCCCCGTCGCCCTCTCTTCCTCCCCAGTCACCCTCTCTTCCTCCCCCGTCACCCTCTCTTCCTCCCCCCAGCCCTCTCTTCCTCCCCGTCACCCTCTCTTCCTCCCCAGTCGCCCTCTCTTCCTCCCCGTCGCCCTCTCTTCCTCCCCAGTCACCCTCTCTTCCTCCCCCCAGCCCTCTCTTCCTCCCCAGTCACCCTCTCTTCCTCCCCAGTCGCCCTCTCTTCCTCCCCCAGCCCTCTCTTCCTCCCCCGTCACCCTCTCTTCCTCCCCCGTCGCCCTCTCTTCCTCCCCGTCGCCCTCTCTTCCTCCCCAGTCACCCTCTCTTCCTCCCCCGTCGCCCTCTCTTCCTCCCCCCAGCCCTCTCTTCCTCCCCAGTCGCCCTCTCTTCCTCCCCAGTCGCCCTCTCTTCCTCCCCCCAGCCCTCTCTTCCTCCCCAGTCGCCCTCTCTTCCTCCCCAGTCGCCCTCTCTTCCTCCCCAGTCGCCCTCTCTTCCTCCCCAGTCGCCCTCTCTTCCTCCCCCAGTCGCCCTCTCTTCCTCCCCCCAGTCGCCCTCTCTTCCTCCCCAGTCACCCTCTCTTCCTCCCCCGTCACCCTCTCTTCCTCCCCCGTCACCCTCTCTTCCTCCCCCCAGCCCTCTCTTCCTCCCCCCGCCCTCTCTTCCTCCCCCGTCGCCCTCTCTTCCTCCCCAGTCGCCCTCTCTTCCTCCCCAGTCGCCCTCTCTTCCTCCCCAGTCGCCCCTCTCTTCCTCCCCAGTCGCCCTCTCTTCCTCCCCAGTCGCCCTCTCTTCCTCCCCAGTCGCCCTCTCTTCCTCCCCAGTCGCCCTCTCTTCCTCCCCAGTCGCCCTCTCTTCCTCCCCAGTCGCCCTCTCTTCCTCCCCAGTCGCCCTCTCTTCCTCCCCCAGTCGCCCTCTCTTCCTCCCCAGTCGCCCTCTCTTCCTCCCCAGTCACCCTCTCTTCCTCCCCCGTCACCCCTCTTCCTCCCCCAGCCCTCTCTTCCTCCCCCAGCCCTCTCTTCCTCCCCCGTCGCCCTCTCTTCCTCCCCAGTCGCCCTCTCTTCCTCCCCAGTCGCCCTCTCTTCCTCCCCAGTCGCCCTCTCTTCCTCCCCAGTCGCCCTCTCTTCCTCCCCCGTCGCCCTCTCTTCCTCCCCAGTCGCCCTCTCTTCCTCCCCAGTCGCCCTCTCTTCCTCCCCAGTCGCCCTCTCTTCCTCCCCCAGTCGCCCTCTCTTCCTCCCCAGTCGCCCTCTCTTCCTCCCCAGTCGCCCTCTCTTCCTCCCCAGTCGCCCTCTCTTCCTCCCCCCAGTCGCCCTCTCTTCCTCCCCAGTCGCCCTCTCTTCCTCCCCAGTCGCCCTCTCTTCCTCCCCAGTCGCCCTCTCTTCCTCCCCCAGTCGCCCTCTCTTCCTCCCCAGTCGCCCTCTCTTCCTCCCCAGTCGCCCTCTCTACCTCCCCCAGCCCTCTCTTCCGCCCCAGTCGCCCTCTCTTCCTCCCCAGTCACCCTCTCTTCCTCCCCAGTCGCCCTCTCTACCTCCCCCCAGCCCTCTCTTCCTCCCCCGTCGCCCTCTCTTCCTCCCCAGTCACCCTCTCTTCCTCCCCCGTCACCCTCTCTTCCTCCCGCCAGCACTCTCTTCCTCCCCGTCACCCTCTCTTCCTCCCCAGTCGCCCTCTCTTCCTCCCAGTCGCCCTCTCTTCCTCCCCGTCGCCCTCTCTTCCTCCCCAGTCACCCTCTCTTCCTCCCCCGTCACCCTCTCTTCCTCCCCCCAGCCCTCTCTTCCTCCCCAGTCACCCTCTCTTCCTCCCCAGTCGCCCTCTCTTCCTCCCCCAGCCCTCTCTTCCTCCCCCGTCGCCCTCTCTTCCTCCCCCGTCGCCCTCTCTTCCTCCCCCCTCGCCCTCTCTTCCTCCCCCGTCGCCCTCTCTTCCTCCCCGTCGCCCTCTCTTCCTCCCCAGTCGCCCTCTCTTCCTCCTCCCCCCGTCGCCCTCTCTTCCTCCCCGTCGCCCTCTCTTCCTCCCCCGTCGCCCTCTCTTCCTCCCCCGTCGCCCTCTCTTCCTCCCCGTCGCCCTCTCTTCCTCCCCAGTCGCCCTCTCTTCCTCCCCCAGCCCTCTCTTCCTCCCCCGTCACCCTCTCTTCCTCCCCCGTCACCCTCTCTTCCTCCCCCAGCCCTCTCTTCCTCCCCCCAGCCCTCTCTTCCTCCCCAGTCGCCCTCTCTTCCTCCCCAGTCGCCCTCTCTTCTTCCTCCCCAGTCGCCCTCTCTTCCTCCCCCCAGCCCTCTCTTCCTCCCCCGTCGCCCTCTCTTCCTCCCCCCAGTCGCCCTCTCTTCCTCCCCAGTCGCCCTCTCTTCCTCCCAGTCGCCCTCTCTTCCTCCCAGTCGCCCTCTCTTCCTCCCAGTCGCCCTCTCTTCCTCCCAGTCGCCCTCTCTTCCTCCCAGTCGCCCTCTCTTCCTCCCCAGTCGCCCTCTCTTCCTCCCCAGTCGCCCTCTCTTCCTCCCCGTCGCCCTCTCTTCCTCCCCCCAGCCCTCTCTTCCTCCCCCGTCACCCTCTCTTCCTCCCCCGTCACCCTCTCTTCCTCCCCCGTCACCCTCTCTTCCTCCCCCGTCACCCTCTCTTCCTCCCCCGTCACCCTCTCTTCCTCCCCCGTCACCCTCTCTTCCTCCCCCCAGCCCTCTCTTCCTCCCCAGTCACCCTCTCTTCCTCCCCAGTCACCCTCTCTTCTTCCTCCCCAGTCGCCCTCTCTTCTTCCTCCCCAGTCGCCCTCTCTTCCTCCCCCCAGCCCTCTCTTCCTCCCCCGTCACCCTCTCTTCCTCCCCCCAGTCGCCCTCTCTTCCTCCCCAGTCGCCCTCTCTTCCTCCCCAGTCGCCCTCTCTTCCTCCCCGTCGCCCCTCTTCCTCCCCAGTCACCCCTCTTCCTCCCCCGTCACCCTCTCTTCCTCCCCCAGCCCTCTCTTCCTCCCCAGTCACCCTCTCTTCCTCCCCAGTCACCCTCTCTTCCTCCCCAGTCGCCCTCTCTTCCTCCCCCCAGCCCTCTCTTCCTCCCCCGTCACCCTCTCTTCCTCCCCCGTCACCCTCTCTTCCTCCCCCCAGCCCTCTCTTCCTCCCCAGTCACCCTCTCTTCCTCCCCCCTCGCCCAGCCTGTTTCATTTGTCTGACAAGAGTTCAGGTGATCCTGTCCTCTCTCCTCCTGTCCTCTCTGCTGTATGCCAGGCAGAGCAGAGACAGCACTCTGTGGACCAAAATGAGGTCAGATGGAAAAAAATGAAAGGGTAAGGAAGGCTATAAATAATGTCCAGCTGTGCTCTGAGCACATTGAGACTCGCTGCGGTCTCTCCGCCTCACTAGAATGAGGTCTGCTGCACAGCGGAACACAAATAGTCTAGTATACATCAGAAAGCAACCATTTAAAATGCTTTGTTGATATATTTTGATCAGCATGTTAAGCCAACCTCATTTGTGCCGTCTCAGCTTTGTCAACAAAGCAATACAAATGGATTAACTCCTACGGAGGTTCCATCACAACACATAACCAATGATTATATTAGCAATGTCATTTGCACAACTATTTGAAAACGCACTGCTATTTGAAAGCAGTGCCACCTTGCCAGCAAAACACTAAGATCACACAACATAGATCTATTCTGTACTACTAACAATAAGATCACACAACATAGATCTATTCTGTACTACTATCAATAAGATGACACGACATAGATCTGTTCTCTACTACTAACAATAAGATGACAACATAGATCTGTTCTCTATTCTCTACTACTAACAATAAGATGACACAACATAGATCTATTCTCTATTCTCTACTACTAACAATAAGATGACACAACATAGATCTATTCTCTACTACTAACAATAAGATGACACAACATAGATCTATTCTCTACTACTAACAATAAGATGACAACATAGATCTATTCTCTACTACTAACAATAAGATGACAACATAGATCTTTTCTCTACTACTAACAATAAGATGACACGACATAGATCTGTTCTCTATTCTCTACTACTAACAATAAGATGACATGACATAGTAGTAGAGAATAGATCTATGTCATGTCATCTTATTGTTAGTAGTAGAGAATAGAGAAAAGATCTAACAATAAGATGACACGATATAGATATGTTCTCTATTCTCTACTACTAACAATAAGATGATCTATTCTCTACTACTAACAATAAGATGATCTATTCTCTACTACTAACAATAAGATGCATGAAATTACTGCCACTTTTCCTTTCCTGTGGTCTGCCAAGACTCCAACACGAAAGCTTAAACATGTTAAAATGAGCCCTGTTCTGAACCAGCAGGCAGACGGCCAACCCGGAGTGCAAGACCAAGCCTCCATTAGGTTTAAAGCCAACTCTGTGCTCTCCTCCCCTTTCCAGGGCAGACGGGCTGGGAGTCACAGGCTCCAGACTAATTAATAGGAGAGAGAGAAAGAGAGAGTGACCCAGAGTCTCTCAGAGCGTTCACAGTCAAACCCACTGACACCCCGATCAGATCACAGCAAAATCACAGTCTACTAGAACAGAGCAATACTCAGTCATGAGGCATCAAAGACAAAGGAACTGAATAGTATTAAGAAATGCTATAGATAGAAGGAAAGTAATGTGGAAACCAACCAAAAAACAATTAGACAACACATTCAATCCCTTTCAGACGACTTCCTGGGTAAAACATTTCACTATAATAGTGAAGGTGTCAACTTGCCAGTAGAAAACCTAAACAGAATATTTGACCTCTATCAAACCAAAAAATATCAAACAGAAAACCAAAGAAAAATAACAATGACAAACGGTTTGATGAAGAATACAAAAACCTAAGAAAGAAGTGAAGAAACCTGCCCAACCACAAACATAGAGACCCAGAAAACCTGAGTCTACGCCTTCACTATGGTGAATCACTAAAACAATACAGAAATACACTACGGAAAAAGAAGGAACAGCACGTCAGAAATCAGCTCAACGTAATTGAAGAATCCATAGACTAATTCTGGTAGAATCGGAACACACACACACACAACACGAAGAGTTATCTATCCAAAATGGAGATGTATGGGGGGTAAACCACTTCTCCAATCTTTCTGGCTTTATAACATAGAACAAAAACATATACACATCTTAGAATCAACTATTAAAGACCAGAACCCATTGTTTTCTCCAATTACCTTGAATGAACTACAGGACAAAATACAAACCCTCCAACCCAGAAAGGCCTGTGGTGATGATGGTATCCTTAATGAAATGATCAAATAAACAGACAACAAATTCCAATTGGCTGAACTTATACTCATTAACATCATCCTTAATCATATCCTCAATGAAATTAAAAATTATACAGAGTTTATATTTAGACAAGTGGAATTTGTTGTCTGACATCATTGTCAGCTCTGGCATCTTCCCCAATATTTGGAACCAAGGACTGATCACCCCAATCCACAAAGGTAGACAAATTTGACCCCAATAACTTCCGTGGAATATGCGTCAACAGCAACCTTGGGGAAAATCCTCTGCATTATCATTAACAGCAGACTCGTACATTTCCTCAGCGAAAAACAATGTACTGAGCAAATGTCAAATTGCCATTTTACCAAATGATCGTACAACAGACCACGTATTCACCCTGCACACCCTAATTGACAAACAAACCAAAACAAAGGCAATTGTTTTTGCCCCCCCCCCCAAATAAAAATAAAAGTATACAATAATTAAAGAGCAGCAGTAAAATAACAATAGCAGGGCTGTATACAGGCGGTACCGGTACAGAGTCAATGTGGAGGCTATATACAGGGGGTACCGGTACAGAGCCAATGTGGAGGCTATATACAGGGGGTACCGGTACAGAGCCAATGTGGAGGCTATATACAGGGGGTACCGGTACAGAGCCAATGTGGAGGCTATATACAGGGGGTACCGGTACAGAGTCAATGTGGAGGCTATATACAGGGGGTACCGGTACATAGTTAATGTTGAGGCTATATACAGGGGGTACCGGTACATAGTTAATGTTGAGGCTATATACAGGGGGTACCGGTACATAGTTAATGTTGAGGCTATATACAGGGGGTACCAGTACAGAGTCAATGTGGAGGCTATATACAGGGGGTACCGGTACAGAGTCAATGTGGAGGCTATATACAGGGGGTACCGGTACAGAGCCAATGTGGAGGCTATATACAGGGGGTACCGGTACAGAGTCAATGTGCGGAGGCACCGGTTAGTCGAGGTAATTGAGGTAGTATGTACATGTAGGTAGAGTTAAAGTGGCTATGCATAGATAATACCAGAGTAGTAGCAGCATATGGGGGCGATACAAATAGTCTGGGGGAGCCATTTGATTAGCTGTTTAGAAACCTCTTGGACCTAGACTTGTATCATATACAATCAACGAATTGACGGGGGCACCGGAACAGTCTGCAGCACCCGGCCTCACTCTACAACGATCTGAAGTCAAACGTCTACTGTTTCCCCAAACTCTGTCAAGAGGACACAGTTTCATTAGAGGAATCGGTCCCTTCATCTGAGCTGCTCTATTAAATATGGAGATAGATTAACATCTGGTATTGATGGAAAACCTCCTGAAGTACTTTGGGATGAGCTCGGACCAGTTATTCTTCAATCACTTCATATCGCTTAAAAGGACAAATCCCCAGAGGCATCAACACAGCTATGACATCCCCTAAGAAAGGAAAAGACCTTGTGCCGATTTTAAGCCAATCAGTTTAAACTCGGAACAGAAATGGAGATGTATGACTAAGTTCTAGTCCCGCGCTTAGAGAAAGTTATTAACAAGCTCATACATCCGGACCAAACAGGGTTTATTAAGCCCAAGATCTACTGGTTACAACCAGGATGTCTATCTAGACAAGACCCATTCACCATACAACCAGGATGTATATCTAGACACGACCCATTCACCATACAACCAGGATGTATATCTAGACACGACCCATTCTAACCCATTCACCATACAACCAGGATGTATATCTAGACACGACCCATTCTAACCCATTCACCATACAACCAGGATGTATATCTAGACACGACCCATTCACCATACAACCAGGATGTATATCTAGACACGACCCATTCTAACCCATTCACCATACAACCAGGATGTATATCTAGACAAGACCCATTCTAACCCATTCACCATACAACCAGGATGTATATCTAGACACGACCCATTCACCATACAACCAGGATGTATATCTAGACATGACCCATTCACCATACAACCAGGATGTATATCTAGACACTACCCATTCTAACCCATTCACCATACAACCAGGATGTATATCTAGACAAGACACATTCACCATACAACCAGGATGTATATCTAGACACGACCCATTCTAACCCATTCACCATACAACCAGGATGTATATCTAGACACTACCCATTCTAACCCATTCACCATACAACCAGGATGTATATCTAGACAAGACCCATTCACCATACAACCAGGATGTATATCTAGACACGACCCATTCTAACCCATTCACCATACAACCAGGATGTCTATCTAGACACGACCCATTCTAACCCATTCACCATACAACCAGGATGTATATCTAGACACGACCCATTCACCATACAACCAGGATGTATATCTAGACACGACCCATTCTAACCCATTCACCATACAACCAGGATGTATATCTAGACACGACCCATTCACCATACAACCAGGATGTATATCTAGACACGACCCATTCTAACCCATTCACCATACAACCAGGATGTATATCTAGACACGACCCATTCTAACCCATTCACCATACAACCAGGATGTATATCTAGACACGACCCATTCACCATACAACCAGGATGTATATCTAGACACGACCCATTCACCATACAACCAGGATGTATATCTAGACAAGACCCATTCTAACCCATTCACCATACAACCAGGATGTATATCTAGACAAGACCCATTCTAACCCATTCACCATACAACCAGGATGTATATCTAGACACGACCCATTCACCATACAACCAGGATGTATATCTAGACAAGACCCATTCTAACCCATTCACCATACAACCAGGATGTATATCTAGACAAGACCCATTCACCATACAACCAGGATGTATATCTAGACACGACCCATTCTAACCCATTCACCATACAACCAGGATGTATATCTAGACACGACCCATTCTAACCCATTCACCATACAACCAGGATGTATATCTAGACACGACCCATTCTAACCCATTCACCATACAACCAGGATGTATATCTAGACACGACCCATTCTAACCCATTCACCATACAACCAGGATGTATATCTAGACAAGACCCATTCACCATACAACCAGGATGTATATCTAGACACGACCCATTCACCATACAACCAGGATGTATATCTAGACACGACCCATTCACCATACAACCAGGATGTATATCTAGACACGACCCATTCTAACCCATTCACCATACAACCAGGATGTATATCTAGACACGACCCATTCACCATACAACCAGGATGTATATCTAGACAAGACCCATTCTAACCCATTCACCATACAACCAGGATGTATATCTAGACATGACCCATTCACCATACAACCAGGGTGTATATCTAGACAAGACCCATTCACCATACAACCAGGATGTATATCTAGACAAGACCCATTCACCATACAACCAGGATATATATCTAGACAAGACCCATTCACCATACAACCAGGATGTATATCTAGACACGACCCATTCACCATACAACCAGGATGTATATCTAGACACGACCCATTCTAACCCATTCACCATACAACCAGGATGTATATCTAGACACGACCCATTCTAACCCATTCACCATACAACCAGGATGTATATCTAGACAAGACCCATTCTAACCCATTCACCATACAACCAGGATGTATATCTAGACACGACCCATTCACCATACAACCAGGGTGTATATCTAGACACGACCCATTCACCATACAACCAGGATGTATATCTAGACACGACCCATTCACCATACAACCAGGATGTATATCTAGACACGACCCATTCTAACCCATTCACCATACAACCAGGATGTATATCTAGACACGACCCATTCTAACCCATTCACCATACAACCAGGATGTATATCTAGACACGACCCATTCACCATACAACCAGGATGTATATCTAGACACGACCCATTCTAACCCATTCACCATACAACCAGGATGTATATCTAGACAAGACCCATTCTAACCCATTCACCATACAACCAGGATGTATATCTAGACACGACCCATTCACCATACAACCAGGATGTATATCTAGACACTACCCATTCTAACCCATTCACCATACAACCAGGATGTATATCTAGACACGACCCATTCACCATACAACCAGGATGTATATCTAGACACTACCCATTCTAACCCATTCACCATACAACCAGGATGTATATCTAGACAAGACCCATTCACCATACAACCAGGATGTATATCTAGACACGACCCATTCTAACCCATTCACCATACAACCAGGATGTATATCTAGACACGACCCATTCTAACCCATTCACCATACAACCAGGATGTATATCTAGACAAGACCCATTCTAACCCATTCACCATACAACCAGGATGTATATCTAGACACGACCCATTCTAACCCATTCACCATACAACCAGGATGTATATCTAGACAAGACCCATTCACCATACAACCAGGATGTATATCTAGACACGACCCATTCTAACCCATTCACCATACAACCAGGATGTATATCTAGACACTACCCATTCTAACCCATTCACCATACAACTAGGATGTATATCTAGACAAGACCCATTCACCATACAACCAGGATGTATATCTAGACACGACCCATTCTAACCCATTCACCATACAACCAGGATGTCTATCTAGACACTACCCATTCTAACCCATTCACCATACAACCAGGATGTATATCTAGACACGACCCATTCACCATACAACCAGGATGTATATCTAGACACGACCCATTCACCATACAACCAGGATGTATATCTAGACAAGACCCATTCTAACCCATTCACCATACAACCAGGATGTATATGTAGACAAGACCCATTCTAACCCATTCACCATACAACCAGGATGTATATCTAGACACGACCCATTCTAACCCATTCACCATACAACCAGGATGTATATCTAGACAAGACCCATTCACCATACAACCAGGATGTATATCTAGACACGACCCATTCTAACCCATTCACCATACAACCAGGATGTATATCTAGACAAGACCCATTCACCATACAACCAGGATGTATATCTAGACACGACCCATTCACCATACAACCAGGATGTATATCTAGACACGACCCATTCACCATACAACCAGGATGTATATCTAGACAAGACCCATTCTAACCCATTCACCATACAAACAGGATGTATATCTAGACACTACCCATTCTAACCCATTCACCATACAACCAGGATGTATATCTAGACAAGACCCATTCACCATACAACCAGGATGTATATCTAGACAAGACCCATTCTAACCCATTCACCATACAACCAGGATGTATATCTAGACACGACCCATTCACCATACAACCAGGATGTATATCTAGACACGACCCATTCTAACCCATTCACCATACAACCAGGATGTATATCTAGACACGACCCATTCACCATACAACCAGGATGTATATCTAGACACGACCCATTCACCATACAACCAGGATGTATATCTAGACACGACCCATTCTAACCCATTCACCATACAACCAGGATGTATATCTAGACACGACCCATTCACCATACAACCAGGATGTATATCTAGACAAGACCCATTCTAACCCATTCACCATACAACCAGGATGTATATCTAGACATGACCCATTCACCATACAACCAGGGTGTATATCTAGACAAGACCCATTCACCATACAACCAGGATGTATATCTAGACAAGACCCATTCACCATACAACCAGGATGTATATCTAGACAAGACCCATTCACCATACAACCAGGATGTATATCTAGACACGACCCATTCACCATACAACCAGGATGTATATCTAGACACGACCCATTCTAACCCATTCACCATACAACCAGGATGTATATCTAGACACGACCCATTCTAACCCATTCACCATACAACCAGGATGTATATCTAGACAAGACCCATTCTAACCCATTCACCATACAACCAGGATGTATATCTAGACACGACCCATTCACCATACAACCAGGGTGTATATCTAGACACGACCCATTCACCATACAACCAGGATGTATATCTAGACACGACCCATTCACCATACAACCAGGATGTATATCTAGACACGACCCATTCTAACCCATTCACCATACAACCATGATGTATATCTAGACACTACCCATTCACCATACAATCAGGATGTATATCTAGACAAGACCCATTCACCATACAACCAGGATGTATATCTAGACACGACCCATTCACCATACAACCAGGATGTATATCTAGACATGACCCATTCTAACCCATTCACCATACAACCATGATGTATATCTAGACACTACCCATTCACCATACAATCAGGATGTATATCTAGACAAGACCCATTCACCATACAACCAGGATGTATATCTAGACACGACCCATTCTAACCCATTCACCATACAACCAGGATGTATATCTAGACACGACCCATTCACCATACAACCAGGATGTATATCTAGACACGACCCATTCACCATACAACCAGGATGTATATCTAGACAAGACCCATTCACCATACAACCAGGATGTATATCTAGACACGACCCATTCTAACCCATTCACCATACAACCAGGATGTATATCTAGACACGACCCATTCACCATACAACCAGGATGTATATCTAGACACTACCCATTCTAACCCATTCACCATACAACCAGGATGTATATCTAGACACGACCCATTCACCATACAACCAGGATGTATATCTAGACAAGACCCATTCTAACCCATTCACCATACAACCAGGATGTATATCTAGACAAGACCCATTCTAACCCATTCACCATACAACCAGGATGTATATCTAGACACGACCCATTCACCATACAACCAGGATGTATATCTAGACACGACCCATTCACCATACAACCAGGATGTATATCTAGACAAGACCCATTCTAACCCATTCACCATACAACCAGGATGTATATCTAGACAAGACCCATTCTAACCCATTCACCATACAACCAGGATGTATATCTAGACACGACCCATTCACCATACAACCAGGATGTATATCTAGACAAGACCCATTCTAACCCATTCACCATACAACCAGGATGTATATCTAGACACGACCCATTCTAACCCATTCACCATACAACCAGGATGTATATCTAGACACGACCCATTCACCATACAACCAGGATGTATATCTAGACACGACCCATTCACCATACAACCAGGATGTATATCTAGACACGACCCATTCACCATACAACCAGGATGTATATCTAGACACGACCCATTCTAACCCATTCACCATACAACCAGGATGTATATCTAGACACGACCCATTCTAACCCATTCACCATACAACCATGATGTATATCTAGACACTACCCATTCACCATACAATCAGGATGTATATCTAGACACGACCCATTCACCATACAACCAGGATGTATATCTAGACACGACCCATTCACCATACAACCAGGATGTATATCTAGACACGACCCATTCTAACCCATTCACCATACAACCAGGATGTATATCTAGACACGACCCATTCACCATACAACCAGGATGTATATCTAGACACTACCCATTCTAACCCATTCACCATACAACCAGGATGTATATCTAGACACGACCCATTCACCATACAACCAGGATGTATATCTAGACAAGACCCATTCTAACCCATTCACCATACAACCAGGATGTATATCTAGACACGACCCATTCACCATACAACCAGGATGTATATCTAGACACGACCCATTCACCATACAACCAGGATGTATATCTAGACACGACCCATTCACCATACAACCAGGATGTATATCTAGACAAGACCCATTCTAACCCATTCACCATACAACCAGGATGTATATCTAGACAAGACCCATTCTAACCCATTCACCATACAACCAGGATGTATATCTAGACACGACCCATTCACCATACAACCAGGATGTATATCTAGACAAGACCCATTCTAACCCATTCACCATACAACCAGGATGTATATCTAGACACGACCCATTCTAACCCATTCACCATACAACCAGGATGTATATCTAGACACGACCCATTCACCATACAACCAGGATGTATATCTAGACACGACCCATTCACCATACAACCAGGATGTATATCTAGACACGACCCATTCACCATACAACCAGGATGTATATCTAGACACGACCCATTCTAACCCATTCACCATACAACCAGGATGTATATCTAGACACGACCCATTCTAACCCATTCACCATACAACCAGGATGTATATCTAGACACGACCCATTCACCATACAACCAGGATGTATATCTAGACACGACCCATTCTAATCCATTCACCATACAACCAGGATGTATATCTAGACATGACCCATTCTAACCCATTCACCATACAACCAGGATGTATATCTAGACACGACCCATTCACCATACAACCAGGATGTATATCTAGACAAGACCCATTCTAACCCATTCACCATACAACCAGGATGTATATCTAGACACGACCCATTCACCATACAACCAGGATGTATATCTAGACACGACCCATTCTAACCCATTCACCATACAACCAGGATGTAAACAAGGTTGCCCCGCCTCCCCTATGCTATTTGCTCTCTCTTGAACCACTGGTCCAAACACACGTCAAAATTCGGCTTCATCACATATCACAATCAAACACACTAAACAAGAAGTTTCCCTGTCTGCAGAGGACATACTGCTCTGTCACAAACACTCAGAAATCCATCCAGCAAAACATGGCTATTTTCACAGCATTCAGGTCATGGTCAGATTACAAGATCAACTGGTCTCCGTCAGCTCTGCCACCTCTTACCTCAGCTGTGTCTGGTTACAAGACCAACTGGTCCTCATCAGCTCTACTAGCGCTTTACTAGCTGCTCAGAAAGACACCCCCCTCTATCACTTCACTAGCTGCTCAGAAAGACCCCCCCCCTCTATCACTTCACTAGCTGCTCAGAAAGACCCCCCCCTCTATCACTTCACGAGCTGCTCAGAAAGACACCCCCCAAAGACACCCCCTCTATCACTTCACTAGCTGCTCAGAAAGACACCCCCCTCTATCACTTCACTAGCTGCCCAGAAAGACCCCCCTCTATCACTTCACGAGCTGCTCAGAAAGACACCCCCTCTATCACTTCACTAGCTGCTCAGAAAGACACCCCCCTCTATCACTTCACTAGCTGCTCAGAAAGACACCCCCCTCTATCACTTCACTAGCTGCTCAGAAAGACACCCCCCTCTATCACTTCACTAGCTGCTCAGAAAGACACCCCCCCTCTATCACTTCACTAGCTGCTCAGAAAGACACCCCCTCTATCACTTCACTAGCTGCTCAGAAAGACACCCCCTCTATCACTTCACTAGCTGCTCAGAAAGACACCCCCTCTATCACTTCACTAGCTGCTCAGAAAGACACCCCCTCTATCACTTCACTAGCTGCTCAGAAAGACACCCCCTCTATCACTTCACTAGCTGCTCAGAAAGACCCCCCTCTATCACTTCACTCGCTGCTCAGAAAGACACCCCCCAAAGACACCCCCCTCTATCACTTCACTAGCTGCTCAGAAAGACACCCCCCCCTATCACTTCACTAGCTGCTCAGAAAGACACCCCCAAAGACACCCCCTCTATCACTTCACTAGCTGCTCAGAAAGACACACCCTCTATCACTTCACTAGCTGCTCAGAAAGACCCCCCTCTATCACTTCACTAGCTGCTCAGAAAGACACCCCCCTATCACTTCACTAGCTGCTCAGAAAGACACCCCCAAAGACACCCCCTCTATCACTTCACTAGCTGCTCAGAAAGACACCCCCTCTATCACTTCACTAGCTGCTCAGAAAGACACCCCCTCTATCACTTCACTAGCTGCTCAGAAAGACACCCCCTCTATCACTTCACTAGCTGCTCAGAAAGACCCCCCCCCCACACCACAGAATCATTGTAATCCTATGTACCACAGATCTATAATCCTTGTTACCATGGTAATCCTCAGTGGGTATAGGTAACGGAGAGAGCGCTGAGATCAATGCAGAGAGAGCAGAGAGCTACAGTAACAGATGTTCTGAGTCCAGGGAGACAAGGCACCATGGAAGACAGCTGGATCAGTCCTTACCAGAGCTGGCCACTGGATGTGCTTGTCTTTAGTCCCCTGGGGGTTCTCCACCAGCAGGGTGCCCTCTCTCCTCTTGGCCCAAACCAGCTGCTGCTCCAGCAGGAACACCTGGAAGTCCTCGTACACTTTCACCCACTCACGCTTCTCCCACTCCAGGTCATCAAACTCCACGTACACCTGGGAGGAGAGAGGAGAGGGGGTGAGCTCATGGGTGTACATAGAGAGGGTGTGTGTGTGTACACAGAGGGATAACAACCCATTCTGCAGTTTGTTGTTTCACATGACCTTTCCCACCACGGACGAGAGGTCAGTAGACTGACAGAGTTTGAGATAGTGTTCACGTTTTCATATTGAAAAGAGGATACAATCAGGTCCATAAACGTCAACTCCAGCGTTCAATACAACTAGTAGATATTACTGTCTAAACCCTCACAGACAGTGTTCAATACAACTAGTAGATATTACTGTCTAAACCCTCTCAGACAGTGTTCAATACAACTAGTAGATATTACTGTCTAAACCCTCACAGACAGTGTTCAATACAACTAGTAGATATTACTGTCTAAACCCTCACACAGTGTTCAATACAACTAGTAGATATTACTGATAAACCCCTCACAGACAGTGTTCAATACAACTAGTAGATATTACTGTCTAAACCCTCACACAGTGTTCAATACAACTAGTAGATATTACTGATAAACCCCTCACACAGCGTTCAATACAACTAGTAGATATTACTGATAAAACCCTCACAGACAGTGTTCAATACAACTAGTAGATATTACTGATAAACCCCTCACAGACAGTGTTCAATACAACTAGTAGATATTACTGATAAAACCCTCACAGACAGTGTTCAATACAACTAGTAGATATTACTGATAAACCCCTCACAGACAGTGTTCAATACAACTAGTAGATATTACTGATAAACCCTCACAGACAGTGTTCAATACAACTAGTAGATATTACTGTCTAAACCCTCAGACAGTGTTCAATACAACTAGTAGATATTACTGTCTAAACCCTCACACAGTGTTCAATACAACTAGTAGATATTACTGTCTAAACCCTCACACAGTGTTCAATACAACTAGTAGATATTACTGTCTAAACCCTCACAGACAGTGTTCAATACAACTAGTAGATATTACTGATAAACCCCTCACAGACAGTGTTCAATACAACTAGTAGATATTACTGATAAAACCCTCACAGACAGTGTTCAATACAACTAGTAGATATTACTGATAAACCCCTCACAGACAGTGTTCAATACAACTAGTAGATATTACTGATAAAACCCTCACAGACAGTGTTCAATACAACTAGTAGATATTACTGATAAAACCCTCACAGACAGTGTTCAATACAACTAGTAGATATTACTGATAAACCCCTCACAGACAGTGTTCAATACAACTAGTAGATATTACTGTCTAAACCCTCACACAGTGTTCAATACAACTAGTAGATATTACTGATAAAACCCTCACAGACAGTGTTCAATACAACTAGTAGATATTACTGTCTAAACCCTCACAGACAGTGTTCAATACAACTAGTAGATATTACTGTCTAAACCCTCACAGACAGTGTTCAATACAACTAGTAGATATTACTGATAAAACCCTCACAGTGTTCAATACAACTAGTAGATATTAAAAGGAGACCATCTGACTCTGGGTCGGCAGATAAAGGAGACCATCTGACTCTGGGTCGGCAGATAAAGGAGACCATCTGACTCTGGGTCGGCAGATAAAGGAGACCATCTGACTCTGGGTCGGCAGATAAAGAGACCATCTGACTCTGGGTCGGCAGATAAAGGAGACCATCTGACTCTGGGTCGGCAGATAAAGGAGACCATCTGACTCTGGGTCGGCAGATAAAGGAGACCATCTGACTCTGGGTCGGCAGATAAAGGAGACCATCTGACTCTGGGTCGGCAGATAAAGGAGACCATCTGACTCTGGGTCGGCAGATAAAGGAGACCATCTGACTCTGGGTCGGCAGATAAAGGAGACCATCTGACTCTGGGTCGGCAGATAAAGGAGACCATCTGACTCTGGGTCGGCAGATAAAGGAGAACATCTGACTCTGGGTCGGCAGATAAAGGAGACCATCTGATGACTCTGGGTCGGCAGATAAAGGAGACCATCTGACTCTGGGTCGGCAGATAAAGGAGACCAACTGACTCTGGGTCGGCAGATAAAGGAGACCATCTGACTCTGGGTCGGCAGATAAAGGAGACCATCTGACTCTGGGTCGGTAAATAAAGGAGACCATCTGACTCTGGGTCAGTAAATAAAGGAGACCATCTGACTCTGGGTCGGTAAATAAAGGAGACCATCTGATTCTGGGTCAGTAGATAATGGGCCCCATAACTTTAAGATCTTATTTAAATAGCCAAAGACAGAAGAACACAGCAAAGCAACAACAACTTAGGCAAGTTGTTAAGGATGACATCAGTTCTGCCAAAATGGACCAGCTAAATATTATCCCTGTACCAGAGCTGTAATGATTCATGTGATGGTCAACAGTACAGATCGAATGTTATTTTCACTTTGCCACTCTGACCATCAGATAAGACTGTTGACCTCTCTGCTATTGAACTGCTATAACCCTTGGAGACAGAGACAACAAATCACTTACATGAAGTACTGTTTGGTAGACATGAAAACAAGATACAGGACTAAATGTTAATACTTGAAATAACTGCTATGATCAATGTCTGTGACTTCCACCAGCATAGTAACAACATGCCATGCTACCCCCCGAGGCCTGCTGTCCACGGTTAGGATAGAGCCACTAGTTAAAAGGCCCTGGCTTTAGTGACAACATGTCCATGCTACCCCCCGAGGCCTGCTGTCCACGGTTAGGATAGAGCCACTAGTTAAAAGGCCCTGGCTTTAGTGACAACGTGTCCATGCTACCCCCCGAGGCCTGCTGTCCACGGCTAGGATAGAGCCACTGGTTAAAAAGCCCTGGCTTTAGTGACAACATGTCCATGCTACCCCCCGAGGCCTGCTGTCCACGGTTAGGATAGAGCCACTAGTTAAAAGGCCCTGGCTTTAGTGACAACGTGTCCATGCTACCCCCCGAGGCCTGCTGTCCACGGCTAGGATAGAGCCACTAGTTAAAAGGCCCTGGCTTTAGTGACAACGTGTCCATGCTACCCCCCGAGGCCTGCTGTCCACGGCTAGGATAGAGCCACTAGTTAAAAGGCCCTGGCTTTAGTGACAACGTGTCCATGCTACCCCCCGAGGCCTGCTGTCCACGGCTAGGATAGAGCCACTAGTTAAAGGCCCTGGCTTTAGTGACAACATGTCCATGCTACCCCCCGAGGCCTGCTGTCCACGGCTAGGATAGAGCCACTAGTTAAAAGGCCCTGGCTTTAGTGACAACGTGTCCATGCTACCCCCCGAGGCCTGCTGTCCACGGTTAGGATAGAGCCACTAGTTAAAAGGCCCTGGCTTTAGTGACAACATGTCCATGCTACCCCCCGAGTCCTGCTGTCCACGGCTAGGATAGAGCCACTAGTTAAAAGGCACTGGCTTTAGTGACCTCTAATTCTAGCTTCTCTGGGTTTGATGCCAGGTACTATGTGATCAGACGAGGTGATAAATAACTAGCAATAAGTTAGCCTACCCAACAGCACGAGTCCACTTGGTTGCTCACAGCAACACCGCACTGACAGGGAAAAGGCCTGACAGAGGAGCATTGAGAGCTCTCTCTCTCTCTCTCCAGTAGCAGCCTAACAGTCTACCCGACACCAGCAGCAGCCTAACAGTCTACCCGACACCAGCAGCAGCCTAACAGTCTACCAGACACCAGCAGCAGCCTAACAGTCTACCCGACACCAGCAGCCTAACAGTCTAACCGACACCAGCAGCAGCCTAACAGTCTACCCGACACCAGCAGCAGCCTAACAGTCTACCCGACACCAGCAGCAGCCTAACAGTCTACCAGACACCAGCAGCAGCCTAACAGTCTACCCGACACCAGCAGCAGCCTAACAGTCTAACCGACACCAGCAGCCTAACAGTCTACCCGACACCAGCAGCAGCCTAACAGTCTACCCGACACCAGCAGCAGCCTAACAGTCTACCCGACACCAGCAGCAGCCTAACAGTCTACCCGACACCAGCAGCAGCCTAACAGTCTACCCGACACCAGCAGCAGCCTAACAGTCTACCCGACACCAGCAGCAGCCTAACAGTCTAACCGACACCAGCAGCAGCCTAACAGTCTACCCGACACCAGCAGCAGCCTAACAGTCTACCCGACACCAGCAGCAGCCTAACAGTCTACCCGACACCAGCAGCAGCCTAACAGTCTACCCGACACCAGCAGCAGCCTAACAGTCTAACCGACACCAGCAGCAGCCTAACAGTCTACCCGACACCAGCAGCAGCCTAACAGTCTACCCGACACCAGCAGCAGCCTAACAGTCTACCCGACACCAGCAGCAGCCTAACAGTCTACCCGACACCAGCAGCAGCCTAACAGTCTACCCGACACCAGCAGCAGCCTAACAGTCCAACCGACACCGGCAGTCCAACCGCCCAACCGACACCGGCAGCCCAACCGACACCGGCAGCCCAACCGACACCGGCAGCCCAACCGACACCGGCAGCCCAACCGACACCGGCAGCCCAACCGACACCGGCAGCCCAACCGACACCGGCAGCCCAACCGACACCGGCAGCCCAACCGACACCGGCAGCCCAACCGACACCGGCAGTCTAACCCCCCCTCCCTGCTCGAATTCAACTCACACACCCGTGAAAAGGGGGGAGGAGAAGGAAATGGAGGGAAAGAGGAGGAGAGGGAAATGGAGGGAAAGAGGAGGAGAGGGAAAGAGGAGGAGAGGGAAATGGAGGGAAATAGGAGGAGAGGGAAATGGAGGGAAAGAGGAGGAGAGGGAGAGGAGGAGAGGGAAATGGAGGGAAAGAGGAGGAGAGGGAAATGGAGGGAAATAGGAGGAGAGGGAAATGGAGGGAAAGAGGAGGAGAGGGAGAGGAGGAGAGGGAAATGGAGGGAAAGAGGAGGAGAGGGAAATGGAGGGAAAGAGGAGGAGAGTGAAAGAGGAGGATAGGGAAATGGAGGGAAAGGGGAGGAGAGGGAAATGGAGGGAAAGAGGAGGAGAGGGAAATGGAGGGAAAGAGGAGGAGAGGGAAATGGAGGGAAAGACCGACAGACCGAGGCAGACCGAGAAAGAAAGCCTGAAAGAGACGGTGAGAGAGAGACTAGAGGGATTTCCAAATAGAGAAGGACATTAATAAAGCCATCAATGTGACACCGTAGAGAGATGAGCTGACCCCCCCCCCCAGCTGATTAAAGCAGACTGTATTACCTTAATGTCAGAGCTTCTCTCTCCTTAATAAAGACATCAATGTGACACCGTAGAGAGATGAGCTGACCCCCCCAGCTGATTAAAGCAGACTGTATTACATTAATGTCAGAGCTTCTCTCTCCTTAATAAAGACATCAATGTGACACCGTAGAGAGATGAGCTGACCCCCCCAGCTGATTAAAGCAGACTGTATTACCTTAATGTCAGAGCTTCTCTCTCCTTAATAAAGACATCAATGTGACACCGTAGAGAGATGAGCTGACCCCCCCCAGCTGATTAAAGCAGACTGTATTACATTAATGTCAGAGCTTCTCTCTCCTTAATAAAGACATCAATGTGACACCGTAGAGATAAGAGCTGACCCCCCCAGCTGATTAAAGCAGACTGTATTACCTTAATGTCAGAGCTTCTCTCTCCTTAATAAAGACATCAATGTGACACCATAGAGAGATGAGCTGACCCCCCCCCAGCTGATTAAAGCAGACTGTATTACCTTAATGTCAGAGCTTCTCTCTCCTTAATAAAGACATCAATGTGACACCATAGAGAGATGAGCTGACCCCCCAGCTGATTAAAGCAGACTGTATTACCTTAATGTCAGAGCTTCTCTCTCCTTAATAAAGACATCAATGTGACACCATAGAGAGATGAGCTGACCCCCCCAGCTGATTAAAGCAGACTGTATTACCTTAATGTCAGAGCTTCTCTCTCCTTAATAAAGACATCAATGTGACACCGTAGAGAGATGAGCTGACCCCCCCAGCTGATTAAAGCAGACTGTACTACCTTAATGTCAGAGCTTCTCTCTCCTTAATAAAGACATCAATGTGACACCATAGAGAGATGAGCTGACCCCCCCAGCTGATTAAAGCAGACTGTATTACCTTAATGTCAGAGCTTCTCTCTCCTTAATAAAGACATCAATGTGACACCATAGAGAGATGAGCTGACCCCCCCCCAGCTGATTAAAGCAGACTGTATTACCTTAATGTCAGAGCTTCTCTCTCCTTAATAAAGACATCAATGTGACACCGTAGAGAGATGAGCTGACCCCCCCAGCTGATTAAAGCAGACTGTATTACCTTAATGTCAGAGCTTCTCTCTCCTTAATAAAGACATCAATGTGACACCGTAGAGAGATGAGCTGACCCCCCAGCTGATTAAAGCAGACTGTATTACCTTAATGTCAGAGCTTCTCTCTCCTTAATAAAGACATCAATGTGACACCATAGAGAGATGAGCTGACCCCCCCCAGCTGATTAAAGCAGACTGTATTACCTTAATGTCAGAGCTTCTCTCTCCTTAATAAAGACATCAATGTGACACCGTAGAGAGATGAGCTGACCCCCCCAGCTGATTAAAGCAGACTGTATTACCTTAATGTCAGAGCTTCTCTCTCCTTAATAAAGACATCAATGTGACACCGTAGAGAGATGAGCTGACCCCCCCAGCTGATTAAAGCAGACTGTATTACCTTAATGTCAGAGCTTCTCTCTCCTTAATAGACCAATTAGTCTACTCCCTACACTCAGTAAGATATTGGAGGGTATTGTGAGTAGACAAATGTGGGAGTATATGGAAAAGAATGATTTGATTACAGCCAATCAGCATGCTTATTGCAAAAACCATTCCACTACCACTGCATTGGTTGACATGACTGACCAGTGGCTCAATGCTATGGATAATGGCAGGTTTGTAGGTGTACTATTTTTAGATTTCAGTGCAGCATTTGATTTAGTGGATCATGAAATTATTTTGACAAAATGAATGCATTATGGTTTTAAGGAGGTAGCATTGAATTGGGTCCAGTCATATCTCACTGACAGTTAACAGTCCACCTATATCAATGGTTCATTTTCTTCCCCTCGTGTTAAACTGTGGAATACCGCAGGGCAGCTGCCTTGGGCCACTTCTCTACTTAATATACACCAACGACCTTCCCTACACTTTGGTTGAAACTCAAGCTACTATATTTGCAGATGATACTACAATTTATACAGCAAAACAGTCGGTTCAACAGGTACAGCAAGCTTAGCAAGGAGATTTGGAGATGATCAGGAAATGCATCATCTAGTGAAGTTAGGAGGCTGCAGAATGCACAGAATAAAGCAGCAAGGATTGTTTTAAGGCGGAGATATGGTTCTTCTGTTGCAGTCATGCGCAGTGTTCTTGGTTGGTCATCAATCGACAAGGTAATTGAAAAAAACATGCTTATCTTATTTGATAATATACATCATTTAAAACGGCCAAGTTCTATTCACAATGGTATTCAGTTGGTAAGAGACAGACATTCCGTAAATACTAGGAATAGATTGTCCACCTATGTTATCCAATAGAATTGTCCACCATCTATGTGTTATCCAGTACTAGGAATAGATTGTCCACCATCTATGTGTTATCCAGTACTAGGAATAGATTGTCCACCATCTATGCGTTATCCAGTACTAGGAAATGACTTAAATGTAAATGTAAATGTAAATAGATTGTCCATCATCTATGTGTTATCCAGTACTAGGAATAGATTGTCCACCATCTATGCGTTATCCAGACAGAAAAAAGAAATGGTCAAAAGAACATTTAGGTTTAGAGCAATAAAGAAATGGAATAAATTGAGCAAACTAGAAACCTTTCAATATATAAGTTTAAACATTATTTAAAAACAATTTAAATATAGTATATAGAAATGTTGAGGGACTATAGTAGATGAAGAATCAATATTTTTTTTATTTTTTTTAGATTGAGTATTTATTGGGTCATTATGCTAGTGTATTATGTATGTTTGTGATAGTGTGTTATATGTGAAAGTGTGTTTGTATTATAAATTGTATTTTAATGTTAAGGACTCTTGGAAGATTAGTCCAAATGGGGACGAAAAGAGATCCTAATAAAATCAAATCAAATAAAGACATCAATGTGACACCGTAGAGAGATGAGCTGACCCCCCCAGCTGATTAAAGCAGACTGTATTACCTTAATGTCAGAGCTTCTCTCTCCTTAATAAAGACATCAATGTGACACCGTAGAGAGATGAGCTGACCCCCCCCCCAGCTGATTAAAGCAGACTGTATTACCTTAATGTCAGAGCTTCTCTCTCCTTAATAAAGACATCAATGTGACACCATAGAGAGATGAGCACCCCCCCCCCCAGCTGATTAAAGCAGACTGTATTACCTTAATGTCAGAGCTTCTCTCTCCTTAATAAAGACATCAATGTGACACCGTAGAGAGATGAGCTGACCCCCCCAGCTGATTAAAGCAGACTGTATTACCTTAATGTCAGAGCTTCTCTCTCCTTAATAAAGACATCAATGTGACACCGTAGAGATGAGCTGACCCCCCCCAGCTGATTAAAGCAGACTGTATTACCTTAATGTCAGAGCTTCTCTCTCCTTAATAAAGACATCAATGTGACACCGTAGAGAGATGAGCTGACCCCCCCAGCTGATTAAAGCAGACTGTATTACCTTAATGTCAGAGCTTCTCTCTCCTTAATAAAGACATCAATGTGACACCGTAGAGAGACCCTCCAGAACCCCCCCAGCTGATTAAAGCAGACTGTATTACCTTAATGTCAGAGCTTCTCTCTCCTTAATAAAGACATCAATGTGACACCGTAGAGAGATGAGCTGACCCCCCCCAGCTGATTAAAGCAGACTGTATTACCTTAATGTCAGAGCTTCTCTCTTCATTACCTTCTCTCTGCTCCCACCCCAGAACACAGCTCTAATATCTGTTAGCTCTACAGCATGACCTATGACCCTCCCCCAGAACACAGCTCTACAGACCACGTTGTGTTGGTGAACATGAATAATATCTGTTACTATGACCCCCAGAACACAGCTCTACAGACCACATTGTGTTGGTGACCCCCCCCCAGAACACATGAACATGAATAATATCTGTTACTATGACCCCCAGAACACAGCTCTACAGACCACATTGTGTTGGTTAACATGAATAATATCTGTTACTATGACCCCCCCAGAACACAGCTCTACAGACCACATTGTGTTGGTTAACATGAATAATATCTGTTACTATGACCCCCCCCCCAGAACACAGCTCTACAGACCACATTGTGTTGGTGAACATGAATAATATCTGTTACTATGACCCCCCCAGAACACAGCTCTACAGACCACATTGTGTTGGTTAACATGAATAATATCTGTTACTATGACCCCCAGAACACAGCTCTACAGACCACATTGTGTTGGTTAACATGAATAATATCTGTTACTATGACCCCCCCAGAACACAGCTCTACAGACCACATTGTGTTGGTTAACATGAACAGCTCTACAGACCACATTATCTGTTAACATGATCTGTTACCCCCCCAGAACACAGCTCTACAGACCACATTGTGTTGGTTAACATGAATAATATCTGTTACTATGACCCCCAGAACACAGCTCCCCATTGTGTTGGTTAACAGAACACAGCTCTACAGACCACATTGTGTTGGTTGAACATGAATAATATCTGTTACTATGACCCCCCCAGAACACAGAACACAGCTCTACAGACCACAGACCACATTGTGTTGGTTAACATGAATAATATCTGTTACTATGACCCCCAGAACACAGCCCCCCAGAACACAGCTCAGAACACAGACCACATTGTGTTGGTTAACATGAATAATATCTGTTACTATGACCCCCCCAGAACACAGCTCTACAGACCACGTTGTGTTGGTTAACATGAATAATATCTGTTACTATGACCCCCAGAACACAGAACACAGCTGACCCCCCCCCAGAACACAGACCACATTGTGTTGGTTAACATGAGCTCTACAGACCACATTGTGTTGGTTAACCTGTTACAGACCCCCAGAACAAGCCCTGTAACATGTACTAGACCTCATTTGTTCCCCATCTGTTAATGACCACACAGCTCCCTCCCACATTTTTGGTTAACATGGGACCCCCCAGAACACAGTTATACATTGTGTTGGTTAACATGAATAATATCTGTTACTATGACCCCCCCCCCCCAGAACACAGCTCTACAGACCACATTGTGTTTGCCATTCACAGACAGAATTAATCTGATGTATTGACCCCCTGAACTCTACAGACCACAGGCTGCACCACTACAAGGGTTCCTGACATCACAGCCAGGTGAGCTGCACTCCCAGAACACAGACAGACCACAAACATGAATAAATCCCCACAGGACCGTCCTGCTACAGACCACATTTATCTGTTACTATGACCCCCCAGAACACAGCTCTTACAGACCACCTCCCCACAGGACACAGCTCTACAGACCACATTCCTTTAACATGAATAATATCCTCCCCACAGGACCACCCTCCTTACAGACCACCTCCCCACAGGACCGACCCTGGGGAACATGAATAATATCTGTTACTTACCTCCCCACAGGACCACATTGTGTTGGTAACCTGCTTGACCCCCCAGAACACAGCTCCCCACAGGACCGTTACCCTCCCAGAACACCCTACAGACCACCCCACAGGACACAGCTCCAGACCCTTCCCTCCCCCACAGGACCACCATGAATAATATCCCTCCCCACAGGACCACCTGAATAATATCTTACCTCCCCACAGGACCACCCTCCTTCCCTCCCCACAGGACACGACCACCCTGTTCCTTCCCTCCCCACAGGACCAGACCCCTCCTTGACCCCTCCCCACAGGACCGACCCTCCCCCCAGAACACCCTCCTTCCCTCCCCACAGGACCATTGTGTTGGTTAACATGAATAATATCCCTCCTTCCCTCTGTTACTATGACCCCCCCCACAGGACCACCCTGTTCCTTCCCTCCCCACAGGACCACCCTCCTTCCCTCCCCACAGGACCGAACACCCTCCTTCCCTCCCCACAGGACACGTTAACATGAATAATATCTGTTACTATCCCCCCAGAACACCTCCCCACAGGACCACCCTCCTTTAACCCTGACCCCCCCCACAGGACCACCATGAATAATATCCTTGACCCCCAGAACCCTCCCCACAGGACTATGACCCCCCCAGAACACAGCCCTCCTTGACCCCCCCCCAGAACACAGCCTCCCCACAGGACCACATTGTGTTGGTGAACATGAATAATATCTGTTACTATGACCCCCCCAGAACACCTCTACAGACCACTAACCCCACAGGACCACCCTCCTTCACCTCTACCCACAGGACCGACCCCCCCCCCCCCTCCTTCCCCTCCCCACAGGACCGAACACCCTCCTTAACCCTCCCCACAGGACCGAACATGAATAATATCCCTCCTTCCCTCCCCACAGGACCACCACCTCCTTCCCTCCCCACAGGACCGAACACAGCCCTCCTTCCCTGACCCCCCACAGGACCAGAACACAGCTCTACAGACCACATTGTGTTGGTGAACATGAATAATATCCCTCCCCACAGGACCACCCCCCCAGAACACCCTCCTTCCCTCCCCACAGGACCACCCTCCTTCCCTCCCCACAGGACCGACCCCATGAATAATATCCTTCCCCCCAGAACACCCCACAGGACCAGAACACCCTCCTTCAGAACCCTCCCCACAGGACCGAACACCCTCCTTCCCTCCCCACAGGAACACCCTCCTTCCCTCCCCACAGGACCGCCCTCCTTCCCTCCCCACATTGTGTTGGGACCGCCCTCCTTCCCTCCCCACAGGACCGCCCTCCTTCCAGAACACAGCTCTACCCTCCCCACAGGACCACCCTCCTTCCCTCCCCACAGGACCGCCCTCCCCTCCTTCCCTCCTTCCCTCCCCACAGGACCGCCCTCCCCCCTCCTTCCCTCCCCACAGGACGCCCTCCTACCACCCTCCCTCCCCACAGGACCACCCTCCTTCCCTCCCCACAGGACCTCCTCCCCTCCCCACAGGACCGCCCTCCTTCCCTCCCCACAGGGACCGCCCTCCTCCCCTCCCCACAGGACCTCCTTCCCTCCCCACAGGACCGCCCCTCCTTTCCTCCCCACAGGACCGCCCCCTCCTTCCCTCCTCCTTCCTCCCCACAGGACCGCCCTCCTCCCCTCCCCACAGGACCGCCCTGCTTCCCTCCCCTCCTTCCCTCCCCACAGGACCGCCCTCCTTCCCTCCCCACAGGACCGCCCTCCTTCCCTCCCCACAGGACCGCCCCCTTCCCTTCCCTCCCCACAGGACCGCCCTCCTTCCCTCCCCACAGGACCGACCCCTCCTTTTCCCTCCCCACAGGACCACCCTCCTTCCCTCCCCACAGGACCACCCTCCTTCCCTCCCCACAGGACCACCCTCCTCCCCACAGGACCACCCTCCTTCCCTCCCCACAGGACCGCCCTCCTTCCCTCCCCACAGGACCGCCCTCCTCCTCCCTCCCCACAGGACCGCCCTCCTTCCCTCCCCACAGGACCGCCCTCCTTCCCTCACCCTCCTTCCCTCCCCACAGGACCGCCCCACCCTCCTTCCCTCCCCAGGTCCTCCCCTCCTTCCTCCCCACAGGACATTCCCTCCCCACAGGTCCACCACAGGACTGTCCTCATTCCCTCCTTTCCTCCCCCAGGAGTCCACTCCCCACAGGACCTCCTTTCCTCCCCACAGGACTGTCCTCATTCCCTCCCCATAGTCCACCCCACAGGACCGTCCTCAGGACCGCCCTCCCTCCCCCAGGACCGCCCTCCTACCCCCACCCCACAGGACTGTCCTCATTCCTCCCCACCCCCTCCCCACAGGACTGTCCTCATTCCCTCCCCACTCCCCACAGGACTGTCCTCATTCCCTCCCCCCTCCACCCATAGGACCATTCCCTCCCCCAGGAGTCCACCCCACAGGACTGTCCTCATTCCTCCCCACCCCACCCCACAGGACTGTCCTCATTCCCTCCCCATAGTCCACCCCACAGGACTGCCCTCCATTCCCTCCCCCAGGAGTCCACCCCACAGGACTGTCCCATTCCTTCCCTCCCCATAGTCCACCCCACAGGACTGTCCTCAGGATTCCCTCCCCACCCCACAGGACTGTCCTCATTCCCTAGTCCCCACCCCACAGGACTGTCCTCATTCCCTCCCCATAGTCCACCCCACAGGACTGTCCTCATTCCCTCCCCATAGTCCACCCCACAGGACTGTCCTCATTCCCCCCCATAGTCCACCCCACAGGACTGTCCTCATTCCCTCCCCACCCCACAGGACTGTCCTCATTCCCTCCCCAGTCCACCCCACAGGACTGTCCTCATTCCCTCCCCCAGTCCACCCCACAGGACTGTCCTCATTCCCTCCCCATAGTCCACCCCACAGGACTGTCCTCATTCCCTCCCCATAGTCCACCCCACAGGACTGTCCTCCCCCAGTCCCTCCACACTTCCCTCCCCCATAGTCCACCCCACAGGACTGTCCTCATTCCCTCCCCAGTCCACCCCACAGGACTGTCCTCATTCCCTCCCCACCCCACAGGACTGTCCTCATTCCCTCCCCATAGTCCACCCCACAGGACTGTCCTCATTCCCTCCCCATAGTCCACCCCACAGGACTGTCCTCATTCCCTCCCCCCACCCCACAGGACTGTCCTCATTCCCTCCCCATAGTCCACCCCCAGGACTGTCCTCATTCCCTCCCCATAGTCCACCCCACAGGACTGTCCTCATTCCCTCCCCACCCCACAGGACTGTCCTCATTCCCTCCCCATAGTCCACCCCACAGGACTGTCCTCCCCATTCAGGACTCCCCATAGTCCACCCCACAGGACTGTCCTCATTCCCTCCCATAGTCCACCCCACAGGACTGTCCCTCATTCCCTCCCCACCCCACAGGACTGTCCTCATTCCCTCCCCCCACCCCACAGGACTGTCCTCATTCCCTCCCCATAGTCCACCCCACAGGACTGTCCTCATTCCCTCCCCATAGTCCACCCCACAGGACTGTCCTCATTCCCTCCCCATAGTCCACTCCACAGGACTGTCCTCATTCCCTCCCCACAGGAGTCCCATTCCCTCCCCATAGTCCACCCCACAGGACTGTCCATTCTCCCCCACCCCACAGGATTCCCTCCCCATAGTCCACCCCACAGGACTGTCCTCATTCCCTCCCCATAGTCCACCCCACAGGACTGTCCTCATTCCCTCCCCCCTCCCCAGGACTGTCCTCATTCCCCACCCCACAGGACTGTCCTCATTCCCCTCCCCATAGTCCACCCCACAGGACTGTCCTCATTCCCTCCCCACCCCACAGGACCCCTCATTCCCTCCCCACCCCACAGGACTGTCCCATAGTCCCCACCCCACAGGACTGTCCTCATTCCCCATCCCCAGGACTGTCCTCACCCCACAGGACTGTCCTCATTCCCCCCCCCACCCCACAGGACTGTCCTCATTCCCTCCCCATAGTCCATTCCCTCCCCACAGGACTGTCCTCATTCCCTCCACACCACAGGACCCCATAGTCCACCCCACAGGACTGTCCTCATTCCCTCCCCATAGTCCACCCCACAGGACTGTCCTCATTCCCTCCCCATAGTCCACCCCACAGGACTGTCCTCATTCCCTCCCCATAGTCCACCCCACAGGACTGTCCTCATTCCCTCCCCATAGTCCACCCACAGGACTGTCCTCATTCCCTCCCCATAGTCCACCCCACAGGACTGTCCTCATTCCCTCCCCATAGTCCACCCCCAGGACTGTCCTCATTCCCTCCCCATAGTCCACCCACAGGACTGTCCTCATTCCCTCCCCAGTCCCCACACAGGACTGTCCTCATTCCCTCCCCATAGTCCACCCCACAGGACTGTCCTCATTCCCTCCCCATAGTCCACCCCACAGGACTGTCCTCATTCCTCCCCCCACCCCACAGGACTGTCCTCATTCCCTCCCCCCACCCCACAGGACTGTCCTCATTCCCCTCCCCATAGTCCACCCCACAGGACTGTCCTCATTCCCTCCCCATAGTCCACCCCACAGGACTGTCCTCATTCCCTCCCCATAGTCCACCCCACAGGACTGTCCTCATTCCCTCCCCATAGTCCACCCCACAGGACTGTCCTCATTCCCTCCCCATAGTCCACCCCACAGGACTGTCCTCATTCCCTCCCCATAGTCCACCCCACAGGACTGTCCTCATTCCCTCCCCATAGTCCACCCCACAGGACTGTCCTCATTCCCTCCCCCATACCCCACAGGACTGTCCTCATTCCCTCCCCATAGTCCCCATAGTCCACCCCACAGGACTGTCCTCATTCCCTCCCCCCTCAGGACTGTCCTCACCCCACAGGACTGTCCTCATTCCCTCCCCATAGTCCACCCCACAGGACTGTCCTCATTCCCTCCCCATAGTCCACCCCACAGGACTGTCCTCATTCCCTCCCCCCCACCCCACAGGACTGTCCTCATTCCCTCCCCATAGTCCACCCCACAGGACTGTCCTCATTCCCTCCCCATAGTCCACCCCACAGGACTGTCCTCATTCCCTCCCCATAGTCCACCCCACAGGACTGTCCTCATTCCCTCCCCCCACCCCACAGGACTGTCCTCATTCCCTCCCCACCCCACAGGACTGTCCTCATTCCCCTCCCCACCCCACAGGACTGTCCTCATTCCCCCATAGTCCACCCCACAGGACTGTCCTCATTCCCTCCCCATAGTCCACCCACAGGACTGTCCTCATTCCACCCTACAGGACTGTCCCCTCCCCATAGTCCACCCCACAGGACTGTCCTCATTCCCTCCCCATAGTCCACCCCACAGGACTGTCCTCATTCCCTCCCCATACACCCCACAGGACTGTCCTCATTCCCTCCCCATAGTCCACCCCACAGGACTGTCCTCATTCCCTCCCCATAGTCCACCCCACAGGACTGTCCTCATTCCCTCCCCATAGTCCACCCCACAGGACTGTCCTCATTCCCTCCCCATAGTCCACCCCACAGGACTGTCCTCATTCCCTCCCCCACCCCACAGGACTGTCCCATTCC
Source organism: Oncorhynchus masou masou (assembly GCF_036934945.1). NCBI lineage: Eukaryota > Metazoa > Chordata > Actinopteri > Salmoniformes > Salmonidae > Oncorhynchus > Oncorhynchus masou. Next base: position 1,525,284 of record NC_088235.1, read on the forward strand.
CTCCCCCCCACAGGACTGTCCTCATTCCTCTCCCCACCCCACAGGACTGTCCTCATTCCCTCCCCCCACCCCACAGGACTGTCCTCATTCCCTCCCCATCCACCCCACAGGACTGTCCACCCCACAGGACTGTCCTCATTCCCTCCCCATAGTCCACCCCACAGGACTGTCCTCATTCCCTCCCCATAGTCCACCCCACAGGACTGTCCTCATTCCCTCCCCATAGTCCACCCCACAGGACTGTCCTCATTCCCTCCCCATAGTCCACCCCACAGGACTGTCCTCATTCCCTCCCCATACCCCACAGGACTGTCCTCATTCCCTCCCCATAGTCCACCCCACAGGACTGTCCTCATTCCCTCCCCATAGACCACCCCACAGGACTGTCCTCATTCCCTCCCCATAGTCCACCCCACAGGACTGTCCTCATTCCCTCCCCAGTCCCCATAGTCCACCCCACAGGACTGTCCTCATTCCCTCCCCATAGTCCACCCCACAGGACTGTCCTCATTCCCTCCCCATAGTCCACCCCACAGGACTGTCCTCATTCCCTCCCCATAGTCCACCCCACAGGACTGTCCTCATTCCCTCCCCCATAGTCCACCCCACAGGACTGTCCTCATTCCCTCCCCATAGTCCACCCCACAGGACTGTCCTCATTCCCTCCCCCACCCCACAGGTCCACCCCACAGGACTGTCCTCATTCCCTCCCCACCCCACAGGACTGTCCTCATTCCCTCCCCCACCCCACAGGACTGTCCTCATTCCCTCCCCATAGTCCACCCCACAGGACTGTCCTCATTCCCTCCCCATAGTCCACCCCACAGGACTGTCCTCATTCCCTCCCCATAGTCCACCCCACAGGACTGTCCTCATTCCCTCCCCATAGTCCACCCCACAGGACTGTCCTCATTCCCTCCCCATAGTCCACCCCACAGGACTGTCCTCATTCCCTCCCCATAGTCCACCCCACAGGACTGTCCTCATTCCCTCCCCATAGTCCACCCCACAGGACTGTCCTCATTCCCTCCCCATAGTCCACCCCACAGGACTGTCCTCATTCCCTCCCCATAGTCCACCCCACAGGACTGTCCTCATTCCCTCCCCATAGTCCACCCCACAGGACTGTCCTCATTCCCTCCCCATAGTCCACCCCACAGGACTGTCCTCATTCCCTCCCCATAGTCCTCCCCCCCACAGGACTGTCCTCATTCCCTCCCCATAGTCCACCCCACAGGACTGTCCTCATTCCCTCCCCCCACCCCACAGGACTGTCCTCATTCCCTCCCCATAGTCCACCCCACAGGACTGTCCTCATTCCCTCCCCATAGTCCACCCCACAGGACTGTCCTCATTCCCTCCCCATAGTCCACCCCACAGGACTGTCCTCATTCCCTCCCCATAGTCCACCCCACAGGACTGTCCCCATAGTCCACCCCACAGGACTGTCCTCCTCCCCATAGTCCACCCCACAGGACTGTCCACCCCACAGGACTGTCCTCATTCCCTCCCCATAGTCCACCCCACAGGACTGTCCTCATTCCCTCCCCACCCCACAGGACTGTCCTCATTCCCCTCCCCATAGTCCACCCCACAGGACTGTCCTCATTCCTCCCCATAGTCCACCCACAGGACTGTCCTCATTCCCTCCCCCACCCCACAGGACTGTCCTCATTCCCTCCCCACCCCACAGGACTGTCCTCATTCCCTCCCCCCACCCCACAGGACTGTCCTCATTCCCCCCCCATAGTCCACCCCACAGGACTGTCCTCATTCCCTCCCCATAGTCCACCCCACAGGACTGTCCTCATTCCCTCCCCCCACCCCACAGGACTGTCCTCATTCCCTCCCCATAGTCCACCCCACAGGACTGTCCTCATTCCCTCCCCACCCCACAGGACTGTCCTCATTCCCTCCCCATAGTCCACCCCACAGGACTGTCCTCATTCCCTCCACAGGACTGTCCTCATTAGTCCACCCCACAGGACTGTCCTCATTCCCTCCCCATAGTCCACCCCACAGGACTGTCCCCACCCACAGGACTGTCATTCCCTCCCCCATAGTCCACCCCACAGGACTGTCCTCATTCCCTCCCCATAGTCCACACCACAGGACTGTCCTCATTCCCTCCCCATAGTCCACCCCACAGGACTGTCCTCATTCCCTCCCCACCCCACAGGACTGTCCTCATTCCCTCCCCACCCCACAGGACTGTCCTCATTCCCTCCCCACTCCAAAGGACTGTCCTCATTCCCTCCCCATAGTCCACTCCACTGGACTACGGGGACGATGCATGTAGCATGGTCCCCACAGACTGATCATTAAAAGGAAAGAGAACCATTAGCCCTGTAACCATTTACTCTGACTGGATGTCATCTTTACTCCGTGAGCCAGCCGGCTGAGAGATACCACCTGACCGAGCACGGGATGCCAATAGCTGCCAGAGGGGTCCAGGACAGAGTGGTCTGTAGCAGTAGACAGACCCTGCCCTTTCAGTGGGCTCTACTAGCAACCACCAGCCCTGTGTCTGGATACAGGACCCTGACAGAGAGACAATAGTTATCAGGTTAACAGAACATGTCTCTCTCTCTCTCAAATGAAGGATTTGAAAAATAGACTTTCAAAGACAAAACAAAATGTCTTGTGTTTGTTTTTAACTAGTAGCTCTGAAATCCTTGTGGTATTTGGTAGACAAACAGAGCTTCAGTTCCTCCCTGACCCTCTAACACTAATGGATTCTACAGTGTTTATAGTGGATGCTGTTCCACACATTAGCTGTTAATTGCAGTGATATGGACTTCAGATTGATAGTCCTGGTTCACCAGGCTGAAGAAATAAATGACAACACTGTCTCACCGAATGATCACAACTCTGGCAGCAGTGGACTGACGACTGGCTAGGCCACATTACAGACATGTCTCTCTCTCACACAAACACATATATTCCCTATGGGCTCTGGTCAACAGTAGTGTACTATATAGGGAAGAGGGCTCTGGTCAACAGTAGTGTTCTATATAGGGAAGAGGGCTCTGGTCAACAGTAGTGTTCTATATAGGGAAGAGGGCTCTGGTCAACAGTAGTGTTCTATATAGGGAATAGGGCTCTGGTCAACAGTAGTGTTCTATATAGGGAATAGGGCTCTGGTCAACAGTAGGTTCTATATAGGGAATAGGGCTCTGGTCAACAGTAGTGTTCTATATAGGGAATAGGGCTCTGGTCAACAGTAGTGTTCTATATAGGGAATAGGGCTCTGGTCAACAGTAGTGTTCTATATAGAGAATAGGGCTATGGTCAACAGTAGTGTTCTATATAGGGAATAGGGCTCTGGGCAACAGTAGTGTTCTATATAGGGAATAGGGCTCTGGTCAACAGTAGTGTTCTATATAGGGATTAGGGCTCTTGTCAACAGTAGTGTTCTATATAGGGTAGAGGGCTCTGGTCAACAGTAGTGTTCTATATAGGAAAGGGCTCTGGTCAACAGTAGTGTTCTATATAGGGAATAGGGCTCTGGTCAACAGTAGTGTTCTATATAGGGAATAGGGCAGTCAACATAGTTCTATATAGGGAATAGGGCTCTGGTCAACAGTAGTGTTCTATATAGGGAATAGGGTCCCTATATAGGGAATAGGGCTCTGGTCAACAGTAGTGTTCTATATAGGGAATAGGGCTCTGGGCAACAGTAGGTTCTATATAGGGAATAGGGCTCTGGTCAACAGTAGTGTTCTATATAGGGAATAGGGCTCTGGTCAACAGTAGTGTTCTATATAGGGAATAGGGCTCTGGTCAACAGTAGTGTTCTATATAGGGAATAGGGCTCTGGGCAACAGTAGGGTACTATACAGGAAGCATGGCGCCAACGGTGCCCATATGGGACTCTAATTCTAAAAAAAAAAATGGGATATATATATGGAGGGCTCTGGTCAACAGTAGGGCCTCTGGTCAACAGTAGGGTACCATATAGGGAAAGGGCTCTGGTCAACAGTAGGGTACTATACAGGGAATAGGGTGCCATTTGGGACGCAGGCTAATCAATGGCCCAGCCCGCAGGTGGAGCCTATTGAACTCCCCCAAACACCGGATGGTGGAGCCTATTGAACTGGCCCGCCCGGAGGTGGAGCGTATTGAACTGGCCCGCCCGGAGGTGGAGCGTATTGAACTGGCCCGCCCGGAGGTGGAGCGTATTGAACTGGCCCGCCCGGAGGTGGAGCGTATTGAACTGGCCCGCCGGAGGTGGAGCGTATTGAACTGGCCCGCCCGGAGGTGGAGCGTATTGAACTGGCCCGCCCGGAGGTGGAGCGTATTGAACTGGCCCGCCCGGAGGTGGAGCGTATTCAACAATAAAGGCTTCAGTCAACACGACGGATCTGACCGAGGGTCGTTTGCTGTTGTTCAGTATATAAAGGCCCCAGTCAACACAACGGATCTGACCGAGGGTCGTTTGCTGTTGTTCAGTATATAAAGGCCCCAGTCAACACAACGGATCTGACCGAGGGTCGTTTGCTGTTGTTCAGCTCTACATAAAGGCCCCAGTCAACACAACGGATCTGACCGAGGGTCGCTCTTGCTGTTGTTCAGTATACCAAAGGCCCCAGTCACACCAAACCAAACGGATCTGACCGAGGGTCTGCTTTGCTGTCTGTTCAGTATATAAAGGCCCCAGTCAACACGACGGATCTGACCGAGGGTCGTTTGCTGTTGTTCTCACACCAAATCAGCTCTCTCTGCTCTCACACCAAACCAAATCAGCTCTCTGCTCTCACACCAAACCAAATCAGCTCTCTGCTCTCACACCAAACCTGCTCTCACACCAAACCAAATCAGCTCTCTGCTCACCAAACCAAATCAGCTCTCTCACCAAACCAAATCAGCTCTCACACCAAACCAAATCAGCTCTCTCTGCTCTCACACCAAACCAAATCAGCATTCTCTGAGACTCTTCAGCTCTCACACCAAACCAAATCAGCATCTCTCTGCTCTCACATCCTCCCTCAAACCAAATCAGCTCTCTGCTCTACCACACCAAACCAAATCCATCCTCCCTCTGAGACTCTCACCAAACCAAATCAGCTCTCTCCCTCAGTGAGACGGTTACTAAGACCACCAACCAAATCATGTCCTCCTCAATGAGCTCTGACCACCACACCAAACCAAACCATGTCCTCTCTCTGACCAAATCTCATGTCCACCAAACCAAATCATGTCCTCTCCCTCAGTGACTCTCATGTCCACTCAAACCAAATCATGTCCATCTCCCTCTGCTACTGACCACTACACCAAACCAAATCAGTCCATCCTCCCTCTGCTCTACGACCACCATGTCCACCAAACCAAATCAGCTCTCACACCTCTACACCAAACCAAATCAGCTCTCTCACCAAAACCAAATCCAGATGGTTACTATGACCAAACCAAATCATGCTCTCTCACCAATGTCCATCCTCCTCAGTGAGAAATCATGTCCATCTCTCACCACCAACCAAATCAGCTCCATCCTCCTCAGAGCTACTCATGTCCACCAAACCAACCATCCAGCTCTCTACGACCACCATGTCCTCTCACACCACCATGTCCATCCTCCCTCAAATCAGTCCATCCTTCCTCAGAGAGATGGTTACTCATGTCCATCCTCCTCAGAATGACCAAACCACCATGTCCATCCTCCCTCAGTGAGACGGTTACTCGACCACATGTCCTCCTCAGTGAGACGGTTACTATGACCACCATGTCCATCCTCCATCCTCAGTGAGGTGATTACTATGACCACCATGTCCATCCTCCCTCATGAGACGGTTACTATGACCACCATGTCCATCCTCCCTCAGTGAGACGGTTACTACGACCACCATGTCCATCCTCCCTCAGTGAGACGGTTACTATGACCACCATGTCCATCCTCCCTCAGTGAGACGGTTACTACGACCACCATGTCCATCCTCCCTCAGTGAGACGGTTACTAGACCACCATGTCCATCCTCCTCAGTGAGACGGTTACTATGACCACCATGTCCATCCTCAGTGAGACGGTTACTATGACCACCATGTCCATCCTCCCTCAGTGAGGCGGTTACTACGACCACCATGTCCATCCTGACTCAGTGAGACGGTTACTACGACCACCATGTCCATCCTCCCTCAGTGAGGCGGTTACTACGACCACCATGTCCATCCTCCCTCAGTGAGGCGGTTACTATGACCACCATGTCCATCCTCCCTCAGTGAGACGGTTACTAAGACCACCATGTCCATCCTCCCTCAGTGAGACGGTTACTACGACCACCATGTCCATCCTCCCTCAGTGAGAGGGTTACTAAGACCACCATGTCCATCCTCCCTCAGTGAGGCGGTTACTACGACCACCATGTCCATCCTCCCTCAGTGAGAGGCGGTTACTACGACCACCATGTCCATCCTCCCTCAGTGAGGCGGTTACTACGACCACCATGTCCATCCTTCCTCAGAGAGACGGTTACTATGACCACCATGTCCCCATCCTCCCTCAGTGAGACGGTTACTACGACCACCATGTCCATCCTCCCTCAGTGAGACGGTTACTATGTAGTAGAAGTGGTAACTAGGCAGCGATGCGGAATACTGGTGTCCATGTTCAGAATACAAATGATAAGCGAATCACCCCCGAGGAAACAAAGCGATTGGTTTCTCTCTCAGTAGCAGCTCGTTGGGTATCTGGCTCTGAAATGCTCTCCAATTATAGACCAGAGAGAGAAGAATCTCATCAAGAAAAATACAGTGAAATAGATCTGGACAGAAAAATGAAATGACAATATTAGTTTTTTCCACGGCCATCTGTGTCTCTGTAATGTTGCCATGTATCCTTCTACACTGCTGCTACTCTCTGTTCATCATCTGCAGTCACATGAACTATATCTACATGTACATACTACCTCAATCAGCCTGACTAACCCTGCCCGCCTACAGCCTCCCTGCCCGCCTACAGCCTCCCTGCCCGCCTACAGCCTCCCTGCCCGCCTACAGCCTCCCTGCCCGCCTACAGCCTCCCTGCCCGCCTACAGCCTCCCTGCCCGCCTACAGCCTCCCTGCCCGCCTACAGCCTCCTGCCCGCCACAGCCTCCCTGCCCGCCTACAGCCTCCCTGCCCGCCTGACAGCCTCCCTGCCCGCCTACAGCCTCCCTGCCCGCCTACAGCCTCCCTGCCCGCCACAGCCTCCCTGCCCGCCTACAGCCTCCCTGCCCGCCTACAGCCTCTACAGCCTCCCTGCCCGCCTACAGCCTCCCTGCCCGCCTACAGCCTCCCTGCCCGCCACAGCCTCCCTGCCCGCCTACAGCCTCCTGCCCGCCTACAGCCTCCCCTGCCCGCCTACAGCCTCCCTGCCCGTCCCTACAGCCTCCCTGCCCGCCTACAGCCTCCCTGCCCGCCTACAGCCTCCCTGCCCGCCCAGTACAGCCTCCCTGCCCGCCTACAGCCTCCCTGCCCGCCTACAGCCTCCTGCCCGCCTACAGCCTCCCTGCCCGCCTACAGCCTCCCTGCCCGCCTACAGCCTCCCTGCCCGCCTACAGCCTCCCTGCCCGCCTACCGCCTCCCTGCCCGCCTACAGCCTCCCTGCCCGCCTACAGCCTCCCTGCCCGCCTACAGCCTCCCTGCCCGCCTACAGCCTCCTGCCCGCCTACAGCCTCCCTGCCCGCCTACAGCCTCCCTGCCCGCCTACAGCCTCCCTGCCCGCCTACAGCCTCCCTGCCCGCCCACAGCCTCCCTGCCCACAGCCTCCCTGCCCGCCCAGCCTCCCCTGCCCGCCTACAGCCTCCCTGCCCGCCTACAGCCTCCCTGCCCGCCTACAGCCTCCCTGCCCGCCTGTTGAAACCAGACCACTCCTGCTGCCCGCCAACCAGCCTGTTCAACCAGACCCTCCTACTGCTGACTACCTGACAACCAGCCTGTTGAAACCAGCCTCATACCTGACTACCTGACAACAGCCTCCCAGCCCGCCTACAGCCTCCCTGCCCAGCCTGAAACAGCCTCATACCTGACCCTGACAACCAGCCTGTTCCCAGACCACTCATACTGCTGACTACCTGACAACCAGCCTGTTGCAAACCAGACCCTCATACCTGCCCGCCAACCAGCCTGAAACCAGACCCTCATACTGCTGACTACCTGACAACCAGCCTGTTGAAACCAGACCCTCATACCTGACTACCGACAACCAGCCTGTTGAAACCAGACCACTCATACTGCTGACTCCCTGACCCGCCTGAAACCAGACCACTCATACTGCTGACTACCTGACAACCAGCCTGTTGAAACCAGACCACTCATACTGCTGACTACCTGACAACCAGCCTGAAACCAGACCACTCATACTGCTGACTACCTGACAACCAGCCTGTTGAAACCAGACCCTCATACCTGACTACCTGACAACCAGCCTGTTGAAACCAGACCACTCATACTGCTGACTACCTGACAACCAGCCTGCAAACCAGACCACTCATACCTGACTACCTGACAACCAGCCTGTTGAAACCAGACCACTCATACTGCTGACTACCTGACAACCAGCCTGTTGAAACCAGACCACTCATACTGCTGACTACCTGACAACCAGCCTGTTGAAACCAGACCACTCATACTGCTGACTACCTGACAACCAGCCTGTTGAAACCAGACCACTCATACTGCTGACTACCTGACAACCAGCCTGTTGAAACCAGACCACTCATACTGCTGACTACCTGACAACCAGCCTGTTGAAACCAGACCACTCATACTGCTGACTACCTGACAACCAGCCTGTTGAAACCAGACCACTCATACTGCTGACTACCTGACAACCAGCCTGTTGAAACCAGACCACTCATACTGCTGACTACCTGACAACCAGCCTGTTGAAACCAGACCACTCATACTGCTGACTACCTGACAACCAGCCTGTTGAAACCAGACCACTCATACTGCTGACTACCTGACAACCAGCCTGTTGAAACCAGACCACTCATACTGCTGACTACCTGACAACCAGCCTGTTGAAACCAGACCACTCATACTGCTGACTACCTGACAACCAGCCTGTTGAAACCAGACCACTCATACTGCTGACTACCTGACAACCAGCCTGTTGAAACCAGACCACTCATACTGCTGACTACCTGACAACCAGCCTGTTGAAACCAGACCACTCATACTGCTGACTACCTGACAACCAGCCTGTTGAAACCAGACCACTCATACTGCTGACTACCTGACAACCAGCCTGTACCTGACAACCACCAGACCACTCATACTGCTGACTACCTGACAACCAGCCTGTTGAAACCAGACCACTCATACTGCTGACTACCTGACAACCAGCCTGTTGAAACCAGACCACTCATACTGCTGACTACCTGACAACCAGCCTGTTGAAACCAGACCACTCATACTGCTGACTACCTGACAACCAGCCTGTTGAAACCAGACCACTCATACTGCTGACTACCTGACAACCAGCCTGTTGAAACCAGACCACTCATACTGCTGACTACCTGACAACCAGCCTGTTGCAGACCAGACCACTCATACTGCTGACTACCTGACAACCAGCCTGTTGAAACCAGACCACTCATACTGCTGACTACCTGACAACCAGCCTGTTGAAACCAGACCACTCATACTGCTGACTACCTGACAACCAGCCTGTTGAAACCAGACCACTCATACTGCTGACTACCTGACAACCAGCCTGTTGAAACCAGACCACTCATACTGCTGACTACCTGACAACCAGCCTGTTGAAACCAGACCACTCATACTGCTGACTACCTGACAACCAGCCTGTTGAAACCAGACCACTCATACTGCTGACTACCTGACAGCCCAGCCTGACTTGACAACCACCAGACCACTCATACTGCTGACTACCTGACAACCAGCCTGTTGAAACCAGACCACTCATACTGCTGACTACCTGACAACCAGCCTGTTGAAACCAGACCACTCATACTGCTGACTACCTGACAACCAGCCTGTTGAAACCAGACCACTCATACTGCTGACTACCTGACAACCAGCCTGTTGAAACCAGACCACTCATACTGCTGACTACCTGACAACCAGCCTGTTGAAACCAGACCACTCATACTGCTGACTACCTGACAACCAGCCTGTTGAAACCAGACCACTCATACTGCTGACTACCTGACAACCAGCCTGTTGAAACCAGACCACTCATACTGCTGACTACCTGACAACCAGCCTGTTGAAACCAGACCACTCATACTGCTGACTACCTGACAACCAGCCTGTTGAAACCAGACCACTCATACTGCTGACTACCTGACAACCAGCCTGTTGAAACCAGACCACTCATACTGCTGACTACCTGACAACCAGCCTGTTGAAACCAGACCACTCATACTGCTGACTACCTGACAACCAGCCTGTTGAAACCAGACCACTCATACTGCTGACTACCTGACAACCAGCCTGTTGAAACCAGACCACTCATACTGCTGACTACCTGACAACCAGCCTGTTGAAACCAGACCACTCATACTGCTGACTACCTGACAACCAGCCTGTTGAAACCAGACCACTCATACTGCTGACTACCTGACAACCAGCCTGTTGAAACCAGACCACTCATACTGCTGACTACCTGACAACCAGCCTGTTGAAACCAGACCACTCATACTGCTGACTACCTGACAACCAGCCTGTTGAAACCAGACCACTCATACTGCTGACTACCTGACAACCAGCCTGTTGAAACCAGACCACTCATACTGCTGACTACCTGACAACCAGCCTGTTGAAACCAGACCACTCATACTGCTGACTACCTGACAACCAGCCTGTTGAAACCAGACCACTCATACTGCTGACTACCTGACAACCAGCCTGTTGACAAGCCTGTTGCAGACCAGACCACTCATACTGCTGACTACCTGACAACCAGCCTGTTGAAACCAGACCACTCATACTGCTGACTACCTGACAACCAGCCTGTTGAAACCAGACCACTCATACTGCTGACTACCTGACAACCAGCCTGTTGAAACCAGACCACTCATACTGCTGACTACCTGACAACCAGCCTGTTGAAACCAGACCACTCATACTGCTGACTACCTGACAACCAGCCTGTTGAAACCAGACCACTCATACTGCTGACTACCTGACAACCAGCCTGTTGAAACCAGACCACTCATACTGCTGACTACCTGACAACCAGCCTGTTGAAACCAGACCACTCATACTGCTGACTACCTGACAACCAGCCTGTTGAAACCAGACCACTCATACTGCTGACTACCTGACAACCAGCCTGTTGCAAACCAGACCACTCATACTGCTGACTACCTGACAACCAGCCTGTTGCAGACCAGACCACTCATACTGCTGACTACCTGACAACCAGCCTGTTGAAACCAGACCACTCATACTGCTGACTACCTGACAACCAGCCTGTTGAAACCAGACCACTCATACTGCTGACTACCTGACAACCAGCCTGTTGAAACCAGACCACTCATACTGCTGACTACCTGACAACCAGCCTGTTGAAACCAGACCACTCATACTGCTGACTACCTGACAACCAGCCTGTTGAAACCAGACCACTCATACTGCTGACTACCTGACAACCAGCCTGTTGAAACCAGACCACTCATACTGCTGACTACCTGACAACCAGCCTGTTGAAACCAGACCACTCATACTGCTGACTACCTGACAACCAGCCTGTTGAAACCAGACCACTCATACTGCTGACTACCTGACAACCAGCCTGTTGCAGACCAGACCACCTCATACTGCTGACTACCTGACAACCAGCCTGTTGAAACCAGACCACTCATACTGCTGACTACCTGACAACCAGCCTGTTGAAACCAGACCACTCATACTGCTGACTACCTGACAACCAGCCTGTTGAAACCAGACCACTCATACTGCTGACTACCTGACAACCAGCCTGTTGAAACCAGACCACTCATACTGCTGACTACCTGACAACCAGCCTGTTGAAACCAGACCACTCATACTGCTGACTACCTGACAACCAGCCTGTTGAAACCAGACCACTCATACTGCTGACTACCTGACAACCAGCCTGTTGCAAACCAGACCACTCATACTGCTGACTACCTGACAACCAGCCTGTTGAAACCAGACCACTCATACTGCTGACTACCTGACAACCAGCCTGTTGAAACCAGACCACTCATACTGCTGACTACCTGACAACCAGCCTGTTGAAACCAGACCACTCATACTGCTGACTACCTGACAACCAGCCTGTTGAAACCAGACCACTCATACTGCTGACTACCTGACAACCAGCCTGTTGAAACCAGACCACTCATACTGCTGACTACCTGACAACCAGCCTGTTGAAACCAGACCACTCATACTGCTGACTACCTGACAACCAGCCTGTTGAAACCAGACCAATACCAGACAACCAGCCCAGACCACTCATACTGCTGACTACCTGACAACCAGCCTGTTGAAACCAGACCACTCATACTGCTGACTACCTGACAACCAGCCTGTTGAAACCAGACCACTCATACTGCTGACTACCTGACAACCAGCCTGTTGAAACCAGACCACTCATACTGCTGACTACCTGACAACCAGCCTGTTGAAACCAGACCACTCATACTGCTGACTACCTGACAACCAGCCTGTTGCAGACCAGACCACTCATACTGCTGACTACCTGACAACCAGCCTGTTGCAGACCACTCATACTGCTGACTACCTGACAACCAGCCTGTTGAAACCAGACCACTCATACTGCTGACTACCTGACAACCAGCCTGTTGAAACCAGACCACTCATACTGCTGACTACCTGACAACCAGCCTGTTGAAACCAGACCACTCATACTGCTGACTACCTGACAACCAGCCTGTTGAAACCAGACCACTCATACTGCTGACTACCTGACAACCAGCCTGTTGAAACCAGACCACTCATACTGCTGACTACCTGACAACCAGCCTGTTGCAGACCAGACCACTCATACTGCTGACTACCTGACAACCAGCCTGTTGAAACCAGACCACTCATACTGCTGACTACCTGACAACCAGCCTGTTGAAACCAGACCACTCATACTGCTGACTACCTGACAACCAGCCTGTTGAAACCAGACCACTCATACTGCTGACTACCTGACAACCAGCCTGTTGCAGACCAGACCACTCATACTGCTGACTACCTGACAACCAGCCTGTTGCAGACCAGACCACTCATACTGCTGACTACCTGACAACCAGCCTGTTGAAACCAGACCACTCATACTGCTGACTACCTGACAACCAGCCTGTTGAAACCAGACCACTCATACTGCTGACTACCTGACAACCAGCCTGTTGAAACCAGACCACTCATACTGCTGACTACCTGACAACCAGCCTGTTGAAACCAGACCACTCATACTGCTGACTACCTGACAACCAGCCTGTTGAAACCAGACCACTCATACTGCTGACTACCTGACAACCAGCCTGTTGAAACCAGACCACTCATACTGCTGACTACCTGACAACCAGCCTGTTGAAACCAGACCACTCATACTGCTGACTACCTGACAACCAGCCTGTTGAAACCAGACCACTCATACTGCTGACTACCTGACAACCAGCCTGTTGAAACCAGACCACTCATACTGCTGACTACCTGACAACCAGCCTGTTGAAACCAGACCACTCATACTGCTGACTACCTGACAACCAGCCTGTTGAAACCAGACCACTCATACTGCTGACTACCTGACAACCAGCCTGTTGAAACCAGACCACTCATACTGCTGACTACCTGACAACCAGCCTGTTGAAACCAGACCACTCATACTGCTGACTACCTGACAACCAGCCTGTTGAAACCAGACCACTCATACTGCTGACTACCTGACAACCAGCCTGTTGAAACCAGACCACTCATACTGCTGACTACCTGACAACCAGCCTGTTGCAGACCAGACCACTCATACTGCTGACTACCTGACAACCAGCCTGTTGAAACCAGACCACTCATACTGCTGACTACCTGACAACCAGCCTGTTGAAACCAGACCACTCATACTGCTGACTACCTGACAACCAGCCTGTTGAAACCAGACCACTCATACTGCTGACTACCTGACAACCAGCCTGTTGAAACCAGACCAACCAGACCACTCATACTGCTGACTACCTGACAACCAGCCTGTTGAAACCAGACCACTCATACTGCTGACTACCTGACAACCAGCCTGTTGAAACCAGACCACTCATACTGCTGACTACCTGACAACCAGCCTGTTGAAACCAGACCACTCATACTGCTGACTACCTGACAACCAGCCTGTTGAAACCAGACCACTCATACTGCTGACTACCTGACAACCAGCCTGTTGAAACCAGACCACTCATACTGCTGACTACCTGACAACCAGCCTGTTGAGACCAGACCACTCATACTGCTGACTACCTGACAACCAGCCTGTTGAAACCAGACCACTCATACTGCTGACTATGACAACCACTGTTGACCACTGACTGACCTGACAACCAGCCTGTTGCAGACCAGACCACTCATACTGCTGACTACCTGACAACCAGCCTGTTGAAACCAGACCACTCATACTGCTGACTACCTGACAACCAGCCTGTTGAAACCAGACCACTCATACTGCTGACTACCTGACAACCAGCCTGTTGAAACCAGACCACTCATACTGCTGACTACCTGACAACCAGCCTGTTGCAAACCAGACCACTCATACTGCTGACTACCTGACAACCAGCCTGTTGAAACCAGACCACTCATACTGCTGACTACCTGACAACCAGCCTGTTGAAACCAGACCACTCATACTGCTGACTACCTGACAACCAGCCTGTTGAAACCAGACCACTCATACTGCTGACTACCTGACAACCAGCCTGTTGCAGACCAGACCACTCATACTGCTGACTACCTGACAACCAGCCTGTTGAAACCAGACCACTCATACTGCTGACTACCTGACAACCAGCCTGTTGAAACCAGACCACTCATACTGCTGACTACCTGACAACCAGCCTGTTGAAACCAGACCACTCATACTGCTGACTACCTGACAACCAGCCTGTTGAAACCAGACCACTCATACTGCTGACTACCTGACAACCAGCCTGTTGAAACCAGACCACTCATACTGCTGACTACCTGACAACCAGCCTGTTGAAACCAGACCACTCATACTGCTGACTACCTGACAACCAGCCTGTTGAAACCAGACCACTCATACTGCTGACTACCTGACAACCAGCCTGTTGCAGACCAGACCACTCATACTGCTGACTACCTGACAACCAGCCTGTTGAAACCAGACCACTCATACTGCTGACTACCTGACAACCAGCCTGTTGAAACCAGACCACTCATACTGCTGACTACCTGACAACCAGCCTGTTGAAACCAGACCACTCATACTGCTGACTACCTGACAACCAGCCTGTTGAAACCAGACCACTCATACTGCTGACTACCTGACAACCAGCCTGTTGAAACCAGACCACTCATACTGCTGACTACCTGACAACCAGCCTGTTGAAACCAGACCACTCATACTGCTGACTACCTGACAACCACAACCAGACCACTCATACTGCTGACTACCTGACAACCAGCCTGTTGCAGACCAGACCACTCATACTGCTGACTACCTGACAACCAGCCTGTTGAAACCAGACCACTCATACTGCTGACTACCTGACAACCAGCCTGTTGAAACCAGACCACTCATACTGCTGACTACCTGACAACCAGCCTGTTGCAGACCAGACCACTCATACTGCTGACTACCTGACAACCAGCCTGTTGAAACCAGACCACTCATACTGCTGACTACCTGACAACCAGCCTGTTGAAACCAGACCACTCATACTGCTGACTACCTGACAACCAGCCTGTTGAAACCAGACCACTCATACTGCTGACTACCTGACAACCAGCCTGTTGAAACCAGACCACTCATACTGCTGACTACCTGACAACCAGCCTGTTGAAACCAGACCACTCATACTGCTGACTACCTGACAACCAGCCTGTTGAAACCAGACCACTCATACTGCTGACTACCTGACAACCAGCCTGTTGAAACCAGACCACTCATACTGCTGACTACCTGACAACCAGCCTGTTGAAACCAGACCACTCATACTGCTGACTACCTGACAACCAGCCTGTTGAAACCAGACCACTCATACTGCTGACTACCTGACAACCAGCCTGTTGAAACCAGACCACTCATACTGCTGACTACCTGACAACCAGCCTGTTGAAACCAGACCACTCATACTGCTGACTACCTGACAACCAGCCTGTTGAAACCAGACCACTCATACTGCTGACTACCTGACAACCAGCCTGTTGAAACCAGACCACTCATACTGCTGACTACCTGACAACCAGCCTGTGACAAACCAGAAACCAGACAACCAGCCTGTTGAAACCAGACCACTCATACTGCTGACTACCTGACAACCAGCCTGTTGAAACCAGACCACTCATACTACTGACTACCAGACAACCAGCCTGTTGAAACCAGACCACTCATACTGCTGACTACCTGACAACCAGCCTGTTGAAACCAGACCACTCATACTGCTGACTACCTGACAACCAGCCTGTTGAAACCAGACCACTCATACTGCTGACTACCTGACAACCAGACCACTCATACTGCTGACTACCTGACAACCAGCCTGTTGAAACCAGACCACTCATACTGCTGACTACCTGACAACCAGCCCAGACCACTCATACTGCTGACTACCTGACAACCAGCCTGTTGAAACCAGACCACTCATACTGCTGACTACCTGACAACCAGCCTGTTGAAACCAGACCACTCATACTGCTGACTACCTGACAACCAGCCTGTTGAAACCAGACCACTCATACTGCTGACTACCTGACAACCAGCCTGTTGAAACCAGACCACTCATACTGCTGACTACCTGACAACCAGCCTGTTGAAACCAGACCACTCATACTGCTGACTACCTGACAACCAGCCTGTTGAAACCAGACCACTCATACTGCTGACTACCTGACAACCAGCCTGTTGAAACCAGACCACTCATACTGCTGACTACCTGACAACCAGCCTGTTGAAACCAGACCACTCATACTGCTGACTACCTGACAACCAGCCTGTTGAAACCAGACCACTCATACTGCTGACTACCTGACAACCAGCCTGTTGCAGACCAGACCACTCATACTGCTGACTACCTGACAACCAGCCTGTTGAAACCAGACCACTCATACTGCTGACTACCTGACAACCAGCCTGTTGAAACCAGACCACTCATACTGCCAGACCACTCATACTGCTGACTACCTGACAACCAGCCTGTTGAAACCAGACCACTCATACTGCTGACTACCTGACAACCAGCCTGTTGCAGACCAGACCACTCAACCAGACCACTGAAACCAGACCACTCATACTGCTGACTACCTGACAACCAGCCTGTTGAAACCAGACCACTCATACTGCTGACTACCTGACAACCAGCCTGTTGAAACCAGACCACTCATACTGCTGACTACCTGACAACCAGCCTGTTGAAACCAGACCACTCATACTGCTGACTACCTGACAACCAGCCTGTTGAAACCAGACCACTCATACTGCTGACTACCTGACAACCAGCCTGTTGCAGAACCAGACCACTCATACTGCTGACTACCTGACAACCAGCCTGTTGAAACCAGACCACTCATACTGCTGACTACCTGACAACCAGCCTGTTGAACCTGACAACCACCAGACCACTCATACTGCTGACTACCTGACAACCAGCCTGCTGACTGACAACCAGAAACCAGACCACTCATACTGCTGACTACCTGACAACCAGCCTGTTGAAACCAGACCACTCATACTGCTGACTACCTGACAACCAGCCTGTTGAAACCAGACCACTCATACTGCTGACTACCTGACAACCAGCCTGTTGAAACCAGACCACTCATACTGCTGACTACCTGACAACCAGCCTGTTGAAACCAGACCACTCATACTGCTGACTACCTGACAACCAGCCTGTTGAAACCAGACCACTCATACTGCTGACTACCTGACAACCAGCCTGTTGAAACCAGACCACTCATACTGCTGACTACCTGACAACCAGCCTGTTGAAACCAGACCACTCATACTGCTGACTACCTGACAACCAGCCTGTTGAGACCAGACCACTCATACTGCTGACTACCTTGAAACCAGACCACTCATACTGCTGACTACCTGACAACCAGCCTGTTGAAACCAGACCACTCATACTGCTGACTACCTGACAACCAGCCTGTTGAAACCAGACCACTCATACTGCTGACTACCTGACAACCAGCCTGTTGAAACCAGACCACTCATACTGCTGACTACCTGACAACCAGCCTGTTGAAACCAGACCACTCATACTGCTGACTACCTGACAACCAGCCTGTTGCAGACCAGACCACTCATACTGCTGACTACCTGACAACCAGCCTGTTGAAACCAGACCACTCATACTGCTGACTACCTGACAACCAGCCTGTTGAAACCAGACCACTCATACTGCTGACTACCTGACAACCAGCCTGTTGCAACCAGACCACTCATACTGCTGACTACCTGACAACCAGCCTGTTGAAACCAGACCACTCATACTGCTGACTACCTGACAACCAGCCTGTTGAAACCAGACCACTCATACTGCTGACTACCTGACAACCAGCCTGTTGAAACCAGACCACTCATACTGCTGACTACCTGACAACCAGCCTGTTGAAACCAGACCACTCATACTGCTGACTACCTGACAACCAGCCTGTTGAAACCAGACCACTCATACTGCTGACTACCTGACAACCAGCCTGTTGAAACCAGACCACTCATACTGCTGACTACCTGACAACCAGCCTGTTGAAACCAGACCACTCATACTGCTGACTACCTGACAACCAGCCTGTTGAAACCAGACCACTCATACTGCTGACTACCTGACAACCAGCCTGTTGAAACCAGACCACTCATACTGCTGACTACCTGACAACCAGCCTGTTGAAACCAGACCACTCATACTGCTGACTACCTGACAACCAGCCTGTTGAAACCAGACCACTCATACTGCTGACTACCTGACAACCAGCCTGTTGAAACCAGACCACTCATACTGCTGACTACCTGACAACCAGCCTGTTGAAACCAGACCACTCATACTGCTGACTACCTGACAACCAGCCTGTTGCAAACCAGACCACTCATACTGCTGACTACCTGACAACCAGCCTGTTGAAACCAGACCACTCATACTGCTGACTACCTGACAACCAGCCTGTTGAAACCAGACCACTCATACTGCTGACTACCTGACAACCAGCCTGTTGAAACCAGACCACTCATACTGCTGACTACCTGACAACCAGCCTGTTGAAACCAGACCACTCATACTGCTGACTACCTGACAACCAGCCTGTTGAAACCAGACCACTCATACTGCTGACTACCTGACAACCAGCCTGTTGAAACCAGACCACTCATACTGCTGACTACCTGACAACCAGCCTGTTGACAACCAGCCTGTTGAAACCAGACCACTCATACTGCTGACTACCTGACAACCAGCCTGTTGAAACCAGACCACTCATACTGCTGACTACCTGACAACCAGCCTGTTGAAACCAGACCACTCATACTGCTGACTACCTGACAACCAGCCTGTTGAAACCAGACCACTCATACTGACAACCAGCCTGACTACCTGACAACCAGCCTGTTGAAACCAGACCACTCATACTGCTGACTACCTGACAACCAGCCTGTTGAAACCAGACCACTCATACTGCTGACTACCTGACAACCAGCCTGTTGAAACCAGACCACTCATACTGCTGACTACCTGACAACCAGCCTGTTGAAACCACGGATGAACACCACAGCTGATAGCCTACCCACTAAACAAACATTATGGACTAAAAGTTACAATTGCTGCAACAATACAGGTCAAATTAAGCTGCAACATCTGTAGGTAGGACAGAGTGTGATGGTGGAGGTAGGTAGGTGGGGTAGAGTAGAATCATTGTGATTGAAGACAGCGAGCCACAGCCAGCCTATTAAATCAGAATGCAGGGCAGTTGGAGGCCAGTCCTGTTTACACCATCTACTGTCCACCTCCCCTCCCTCCCATTACAACCATAACATGACCTTGACCTTCGAAGAGAACTTCTAGCCCGGGGAATTTACAACAGGTCGCTCAGAGACATGCAGAGTAAACCGTTTTACACTGCAAGCCCCGCCGTGCATGGAAACAACCTGGGGATGTCTGTGTTTGGATGAAACATTCCCAGCTCCGCCAGCCACAGACAGAACCCTTCAGAAGACAGAGGAGTAGGAAGTGCAGAACATCCCACAATGGACAACAGCTTCCAACAAGAACAAACACATTCACAACATGGAGAATCTGGACTTGAATAGAGTTCAGTGACCAGCTAACACGGGAAGAAGTCCTACTATTTAGTCATGTGATTGGTTAGCCTCAAACATGCTGAAATGCAAAAGATTTAGCAGCAGAGGGGGTGGAGAAAAGTACAATGTTCCACACGAGGCTGCTGCTGGGGGAACAAAGCAGGTCTCTGTTGGAGACACGTGCTCCCCGCCAGGCAGGGCCTGGATTAGGTTAGTGTTGCTTTAAGAACACATTTGGCTTTCAAGCCGGTCTGACGACAGATGATCCCCTGACAGGAGAGGTTCATTATGGAATAGAACAGGCTGGTACAAGTGGAGGGAGTGGTAGCCCTCACCGCCTGGCTGTCTGCCTGGCTGTCTGTCTCACGGGCTGTCTGGCTGACGCTCTGTCTGGCTGGCTGGCTGTCTCACCCCCTGGCTGGCTGGCAGGCTGACGGCCTGTCTGGCTATCTGTCTCACGGGCTGTCTGGCTGACGCTCTGTCTGGCTGGCTGGCTGGCTGTCTCACCACCTGGCTGGCTGGCTGGCTGACGGCCTGTCTGGCTCTCTGTCTCACGGCCTGTCTGCCTGGCTGTCTGTCTCACGGGCTGTCTGGCTGACGCTCTGTCTGGCTGGCTGGCTGTCTCACCACCTGGCTGGCTGGCTGGCTGGCTGGCTGACGGCCTGTCTGACTGTCTGTCTCACGGCCTGTCTGCCTGGCTGTCTGTCTCACGGCCTGTCTGCCTGGCTGTCTGTCTCACGGCCTGTCTCATCGCCTGGCTGGCTGACGGCCTGTCTCTGTGGCACCTGCCAGTCTCCGTGCTGGCCCGTCTACCCCTGCAGCCGCAACCAGCAACGTGAAAACTAAACCACATGTGAAAAAGCGTTTGAGAAGTCAAAGTACCATCCTCCAACGCCCTGGGAAAGCAGGTTCCAGTGTTGCCGTATTGAAACCCAATCCCCGGGTAGCCTCAGCCTGGGAAAGCAGGTTCCAGTGTTGCCGTATTGAAACCCAATCCCCGGGTAGCCTCAGCCTGGGAAAGCAGGTTCCAGTGTTGCCGTATTGAAACCCATCCCCGGGTAGCCTCAGCCTGGGAAAGCAGGTTCCAGTGTTGCCGTATTGAAACCCAATCCCGGGTAGCCTCAGCCTGGGAAAGCAGGTTCCAGTGTTGCCGTATTGAAACCCAATCCCCGGGTAGCCTCAGCCTGGGAAAGCAGGTTCCAGTGTTGCCGTATTGAAACCCAATCCCCGGGTAGCCTCAGCCTGGGAAGGCAGGTTCCAGTGTTGCCGTATTGAAACCCAATCCCCGGGTAGCCTCAGCCTGGGAAAGCAGGTTCCAGTGTTGCCGTATTGAAACCCAATCCCCGGGTAGCCTCAGCCTGGGAAAGCAGGTTCCAGTGTTGCCGTATTGAAACCCAATCCCCGGGTAGCCTCAGCCTGGGAAAGCAGGTTCCAGTGTTGCCGTATTGAAACCCATCCCCGGGTAGCCTCAGTCTGGGAAAGCAGGTTCCAGTGTTGCCGTATTGAAACCCAATCCCCGGGTAGCCTCAGCCTGGGAAAGCAGGTTCCAGTGTTGCCGTATTGAAACCCAATCCCCGGGTAGCCTCAGCCTGGGAAAGCAGGTTCCAGTGTTGCCGTATTGAAACCCAATCCCCGGGTAGCCTCAGCCTGGGAAAGCAGGTTCCAGTGTTGCCATATTGAAACCCAATCCCCGGGTAGCCTCAGCCTGGGAAGGCAGGTTCCAGTGTTGCCGTATTGAAACCCAATCCCGGGTAGCCTCAGCCTGGGAAAGCAGGTTCCAGTGTTGCCGTATTGAAACCCAATCCCCGGGTAGCCTCAGCCTGGGAAAGCAGGTTCCAGTGTTGCCGTATTGAAACCCATCCCCGGGTAGCCTCAGCCTGGGAAAGCAGGTTCCAGTGTTGCCGTATTGAAACCCATCCCCGGGTAGCCTCAGCCTGGGATAGGATCGAGACAGGATCTCCCATTCCACAGCACATGACAGTAGATATTGGCCTTGGCAACACTGAGAATAGAATACAAGATCTGATAAAGACTACTACTACTGTCCTGGTGAAAGAAACACATGCCTGGCCAAGATAACACTGAGGACTGATTACAAGGTCTAAGAAAGAGCAGTCTTCAAAGTATAGGCTACATGGCAAATGTGTAGGTGCCGAAGCAGAGCACCGTCACCTCTCCCCTACCGAAGCAGAGCACCGTCACCTCTCCCCTACCGAAGCAGAGCACCGTCACCTCTCCCCTACCGAAGCAGAGCACCGTCACCTCTCCCCTACCGAAGCAGAGCACCGTCACCTCTCCCCTACCGAAGCAGAGCAGTCACCTCTCCCCTACCGAAGCAGAGCAGTCACCTCTCCCCTACCGAAGCAGAGCACCGTCACCTCTCCCCTACCGAAGCAGAGCGCAGCTCCCGTCCAGTATTGTCCGACGTCCATACTGTAGCTCCCGTCCAGTATTGTCCGACGTCCATACTGTAGCTCCCGTCTAGTAGTGTCAGATGTCCATACTGTAGCTCCCGTCTAGTAGTGTCCGAGGTCCATACTGTAGCTCCCGTCTAGTAGTGTCCGACGTCCATACTGTAGCTCCCGTCTAGTAGTGTCCGACGTCCATACTGTAGCTCCCGTCCAGTATTGTCCGACGTCCATACTGTAGCTCCCGTCCAGTATTGTCCGACGTCCATACTGTAGCTCCCGTCTAGTAGTGTCAGATGTCCATACTGTAGCTCCCGTCTAGTAGTGTCCGAGGTCCATACTGTAGCTCCCGTCCAGTATTGTCCGACGTCCATACTGTAGCTCCCGTCTAGTATTGTCCGACGTCCATACTGTAGTGTCCGAGGTCCATACTGTAGCTCCCGTCTAGTAGTGTCCGACGTCCATACTGTAGCTCCCGTCTAGTAGTGTCCGACGTCCATACTGTAGCTCCCGTCTAGTAGTGTCCGACGTCCATACTGTAGCTCCCGTCTAGTAGTGTCCGACGTCCATACTGTAGTGTCCGACGTCCATACTGTAGCTCCCCTAGTAGTGTCCGACGTCCATACTGTAGCTCCCGCCTAGTAGTGTCCGACGTCCATACTGTAGCTCCCCTAGTAGTGTCCGACGTCCATACTGTAGCTCCCGTCTAGTAGTGTCCGAGGTCCATACTGTAGCTCCCGTCTAGTAGTGTCCGACGTCCATACTGTAGCTCCCGTCTAGTAGTGTCCGAGGTCCATACTGTAGCTCCCGTCTAGTAGTGTCCGAGGTCCATACTGTAGCTCCCGTCTAGTAGTGTCCGAGGTCCATACTGTAGCTCCCGTCTAGTAGTGTCCGAGGTCCATACTGTAGCTCCCGTCTAGTAGTGTCCGATGTCCATACTGTAGCTCCCGCCTAGTAGTGTCCGAGGTCCATACTGTAGCTCCCGTCTAGTAGTGTCCGAGGTCCATACTGTAGCTCCGTCTAGTAGTGTCCGATGTCCATACTGTAGCTCCCGTCTAGTAGTGTCCGAGGTCCATACTGTAGCTCCCGTCTAGTAGTGTCCGACGTCCATACTGTAGCTCCCGTCTAGTAGTGTCAGATGTCCACACTGTAGCTCCCGTCTAGTAGTGTCCGATGTCCACACTGTAGCTCCCGTCTAGTAGTGTCCGAGGTCCATACTGTAGCTCCCGTCTAGTAGTGTCCGATGTCCATACTGTAGCTCCCGTTCAGTAGTGTCTGATGTCCATACTGTAGCTCCCGTCTAGTAGTGTCAGATGTCCATACTGTAGCTCCCGTCTAGTAGTGTCCGATGTCCATACTGTAGCTCCCGTCTAGTAGTGTCCGATGTCCATACTGTAGCTCCCGTCTAGTAGTGTCCGATGTCCATACTGTAGCTCCCGTTCAGTAGTGTCTGATGTCCATACTGTAGCTCCCGTCTAGTAGTGTCAGATGTCCATACTGTAGCTCCCGTCTAGTAGTGTCCGATGTCCATACTGTAGCTCCCGTTCAGTAGTGTCTGATGTCCATAGTACTGCCACCTTGTCAGCTGTTGTCACATTGTTTTCCCAATTCAAGGCCGTAGAGCTGAGTGGCGTGCGTTAGTGTTTCCCTTTTCTCTGAACCCCAGCTCCGCTCAGGGAGGGGTGGACTGACTTAATGTCTTTCAGTTGGAGAAAAATGTGAATATCTCGTCTGTCCTTACCATGTAAATATCTCCTTAAACTAAGACTTAGTCCGTCTCACTCACCTGGACAACGTAGAAATGCTTTCAATGAAGACTCCGTCTGTGTGGTCAGAATAAAATGTAGACTGGACACTTGTCAAATACTGGATAGCTATTCCATTGTTCAGGGGATAAGACAAGGTGCTCAGACATGTTGGATACACAGCCAACAAGCCAGGTTCATCTCCATGCAGGAACCTAGACTTCAGATACAGACCCTGTACGAGTATTTTGGTTCACTTTAGGGTCATTGGCAGCCTGACATCATGCAAAACAGCATTTTAGGATTCAGGATCATTAGTGGCATATTGGCAGAGGTACTACGACAAGGTCAGGCAGGGAAACACTCTTTTAGTACGTTGTTCCTTGATGGTGCCACACGTTGGAGTTGCTTCCTACTCGACTACAACCCATGCTGAGTGTGACTGAACAAATAAAGAAAAACAAATTCACACACAATCCTGTTCAGTTACATTGGTTGTAGCATCTTGATGGATTTAACTTTCTCACATCATTAAACAGATGTTAAATGTAGGTTAATTACATCATGTGCGTTTACAGCATTAGGAACCTCAGACTTTTTTAATACACCAATTATGAGAAGGTTGTTGTACAAATTACAGGGCATGTTTTCTTCAGAAATAAACCTGAGGCTACATCCCGACCCCGGGGAGGAGAGGAGGCTACATCCCGACCCCGGGGAGGAGAGGAGGCTACGTCCCGACCCCGGGGAGGAGGAGAGGAGGCTACGTCCCGACCCCGGGGAGGAGGAGAGGAGGCTACGTCCCGACCCCGGGGAGGAGGAGAGGAGGCTACGTCCCGACCCCGGGGAGGAGGAGAGGAGGCTACGTCCCGACTCCCGGGAGGAGGAGAGGAGGACGTCCCGACCCCGGGAGGAGGAGAGGAGGCTACGTCCCGACTCCCGGGGAGGAGGAGAGGAGGCTGCGTCGTCCCGCCCCGGGGAGGAGGAGAGGAGGCTACGTCCCGACCCCCGGGGAGGAGGAGAGGAGGCTACGTCCCGACCCCGGGGGAGGAGGAGAGGAGGCTACGTCCCGACCCCGGGGAGGAGGAGAGGAGGCTACGTCCCGACCCCGGGGAGGAGGAGAGGAGGCTACGTCCCGACCCCGGGGAGGAGGAGAGGAGGCTACGTCCCGACCCGGGGAGGAGGAGAGGAGGCTACGTCCCGACCCCGGGGAGGAGGAGAGGAGGCTACGTCCCGACCCCGGGGGAGGAGAGGAGGCTACGTCCCGACCCCGGGAGGAGGAGAGGAGGCTACGTCCCGACCCCGGGGAGGAGGAGAGGAGGCTACATCCCGACCCCGGGGAGGAGGAGAGGAGGCTACATCCCGACCCCGGAGAGGAGGGTACATCCCGACCCCGGGGAGGAGGAGAGGAGGCTACATCCCGACCCCGGAGAGGAGGGAGGGTACATCCCGACCCCGGGGAGGAGGAGAGGAGGCTACATCCCGACCCCGGAGAGGAGGAGAGGAGGCTACATCCCGACCCCGGGAGAGGAGGAGCCTGGGGAGGCTACATCCCATCCCGAGGCTACATCCCGAGGAGGAGGAGAGGAGGCTACATCCCGACCCCGGAGAGGAGGAGAGGAGGCTACATCCCGACCCCGAGGAGGAGGAGAGGAGGCTACATCCCGACCCCGGGGAGGAGGAGAGGAGGCTACATCCCGACCCCGAGGAGGAGGAGAGGAGGCTACATCCCGAATTCCCCGAGGAGGAGGAGAGGAGGCTACATCCCGACCCGAGGAGGAGGAGGAGAGGAGGCTACATCCCGACCCCGGGGAGGAGAGGAGGCTACATCCCGAATCCCCGGAGAGGAGGAGGCTACATCCCGACCCCGGGGAGGAGAGGAGGCTACGTCCCGACCCCGGGGAGGAGGAGAGGAGGCTACGTCCCGACCCCGGGGAGGAGGAGAGGAGGCTACATCCCGACCCCGGGGAGGAGGAGAGGAGGCTACATCCCGACCCCGGGGAGGAGGAGAGGAGGCTACGTCCCGACCCCGGGGAGGAGGAGAGGAGGCTACATCCCGACCCCGGGGAGGAGGAGAGGAGGCTACATCCCGACCCCGGAGAGGAGGGTTGATACAGTAGAACCCTCATTCTCTCAGCAGTAGGGTTGATACAGTAGAACCCACATTCTCTCAGCAGTAGGGTTGATACAGTAGAACCCTCGTTCTCTCAGCAGTAGGGTTGATACAGTAGAACCCTCGTTCTCTCAGCAGTAGGGTTGATACAGTAGAACCCTCATTCTCTCAGCAGTAGGGTTGATACAGTAGAACCCACATTCTCTCAGCAGTAGGGTTGATACAGTAGAACCCATTCTCTCAGCAGTAGGGTTGATACAGTAGAACCCTCGTACTCTCAGCAGTAGGGTTGATACAGGAGAACCCTCGTTCTCTCAGCAGTAGGGTTGATACAGTAGAACCCACATTCTCTCAGCAGTAGGGTTGATACAGTAGAACCCTCGTTCTCTCAGCAGTAGGGTTGATACAGTAGAACCCTCATTCTCTCAGCAGTAGGGTTGATACAGTAGAACCCACATTCTCTCAGCAGTAGGGTTGATACAGTAGAACCCTCGTTCTCTCAGCAGTAGGGTTGATACAGTAGAACCCTCATTCTCTCAGCAGTAGGGTTGATACAGTAGAACCCTCATTCTCTCAGCAGTAGGGTTGATACAGTAGAACCCACATTCTCTCAGCAGTAGGGTTGATACAGTAGAACCCTCGTTCTCTCAGCAGTAGGGTTGATACAGTAGAACCCACATTCTCTCAGCAGTAGGGTTGATACAGTAGAACCCTCATTCTCTCAGCAGTAGGGTTGATACAGTAGAACCCTCATCCTCTCAGCAGTAGGGTTGATACAGTAGAAACCACATTCTCTCAGCAGTAGGGTTGATACAGTAGAACCCACATTCTCTCAGCAGTAGGGTTGATACAGTAGAACCCTCGTTCTCTCAGCAGTAGGGTTGATACAGTAGAACCCACATTCTCTCAGCAGTAGGGTTGATACAGTAGAACCCATTCTCTCAGCAGTAGGGTTGATACAGTAGAACCCACATTCTCTCAGCAGTAGGGTTGATACAGTAGAACCCTCGTTCTCTCAGCAGTAGGGTTGATACAGTAGAACCCACATTCTCTCAGCAGTAGGGTTGATACAGTAGAACCCTCGTTCTCTCAGCAGTAGGGTTGATACAGTAGAACCCTAGTTCTCTCAGCAGTAGGGTTGATACAGTAGAACACTCACTCTATACGCAGCCATTCAATATTTCATTCAGGCCTTGAGGAGATCTGCAGGATAATTAGGAACTAAATGAAACAAAACGCCCATACTACAATGGGGCAGGTCCCACCAGGGAATCACTAACACACCCTGACCTCAGAGTTCAGCAGGTCAGACTTAAAAAAGGAGGGAAAGAATTATGCTCAGGAAGCTGTAAACACAGACCCCGCAGTCACATTCTAGAAGGGGGAGTGTGAGAGAACTGAAGAAAGAACGATGGGAGGGAGAAAGAGAAAGGAAGAGCCAGTCATTCACATTTTAGAGGAGACCGGCGGGAGGGAGAAAGAGAAAGAGCCAGTCATTCACATTTTAGAGGAGGGTGACGGGAGGGAGAAAGAAGAAGCGGAGGAGGGAAAGCGAGACAGGAAAACATCCCTCATCCAGCCAGGAGAGCTAGATGAGAGGTGGGAAGAGAGTGGGTGGGTTTAAGGGGAGGCCTCTGGGAGCGGTGGTGAGGTACAGCTGGACTGAGGCAGAGGCTACAGGGACCCCATGCTGCTCACTGTGGGAACCCCACTACTTCACTGCCCCTGCTGTTCTCTGTTCTCCCTCTTCCCACTACCTCACCCTACCGCTCCCTGCTCTCCCACTACCTCCACCTCACCCTACCTCTCACTGCTTTCACTCTACCTCTCCCTGCTCTCCCTCTCCCTGCTCTCCCTCCACCTCTCCCTCCACTACCTCCACCTCTCCCTGCTCTCCCTCCACCTCTCCCTGCTCTCCCTCCACCACCTCCACCTCTCCCTGCTCTCCCTCCACTACCTCCACCTCTCCCTGCTCTCCCTCCACCTCTCCCTGCTCTCCCTCCACCTGCTCTCCCTCCACTACCTCCACCTCTCCCTCCTCCTCTCCCTGCTCTCCCTCCACCTCTCCCTGCTCTCCCTCCACCTCTCCCTGCTCTCCCTCCACTACCTCCACCTCTCCCTGCTCTCCCTCCACCTCTCCCTGCTCTCCCTCCACCTCTCCCTGCTCTCCCTCCACCTGCTCTCCCTCCACTACCTCCACCTCTCCCTCCTCCTCTCCCTGCTCTCCCTCCACCTCTCCCTGCTCTCCCTCCACCTCTCCCTGCTCTCCCTCCACCTCTCCCTGCTCTCCCTCCACTACCTCCACCTCTCCCTGCTCTCCCTCCACTACCTCCACCTCTCCCTGCTCTTCCTCCACTACCTCCACTACCTCCACCTCTCCCTGCTCTCCCTCCACCTGCTCTTCCTCCACCTCTCCCCTCCACTACCTCCACCTCTCCCTGCTCTCCCTCCACCTCTCCCTGCTCTCCCTCCACCTCTCCCTGCTCTCCCTCCACCTCTCCCTGCTCTCCCTCCACCTCTCCCTGCTCTCCCTCCACCTCTCCCTGCTCTCCCTCCACCTCTCCCTGCTCTCCCTGCTCTCCCTCCACCTCTCCCTGCTCTCCCTGCTCTCCCTCCACCTCTCCCTGCTCTCCCTGCTCTCCCTCCACCTGCTCTTCCTCCACCTCCACCTGCTCTTCCTCCACCTCCACCTGCTCTTCCTCCACCTCCACCTGCTCTTCCTCCACCTCCACCTGCTCTTCCTCCACCTCTCCCTGCTCTCCCTCCACCTCTCCCTGCTCTCCCTCCACCTCTCCCTGCTCTCCCTCCACTACCTCCACCTCTCCCTGCTCTCCCTCCAATACCTCCACCTCTCCCTGCTCTCCCACTCCCTCAACCTCTCCCTCAGCCCGCGCTGCTCTCCCTTCTCCCACAACCTCTCCCTCACTCCCCCCATTTTCTCTGCTGCCAGCTACAGCAATATGTCTAATGAGAGCAGCATGAGACCAGCTCCACAATCCAGCATTCCAGGACCAGACCACGTTGCAGCACAAGAGGCCTTTTCAGTTTGTCACCCACGCTTGGATGAAACCGCACTGCTCCAGCCCCCCCTCTGGACCAGGCCACTGCTCCAGCCCCCCCTCTGGACCAGGCCACTGCTCCAGCCCCCCCTCTGGACCAGGCCACTGCTCCAGCCCCCCCTCTGGACCAGGCCACTGCTCCAGCCCCCCCTCTGGACCAGGCCACTGCTCCAGCCCCCTCTGGACCAGGCCACTGCTCCAGCCCCCCCTCTGGACCAGGCCACTGCTCCAGCCCCCCCTCTGGACCAGGCCACTGCTCCAGCCCCCCCTCTGGGAGAGCGGGAAGGAAGATTGGCTACTGCTAAAGTAAACAGAGTTCCAGATGAGGCTCAGGCAGGATGTGCGGCTCAGGCAGGATGTGCGGCTCAGGCAGGATGTGCGGCTCAGGCAGGATGTGCGGCTCAGGCAGGATGTGCGGCTCAGGCAGGATGTGAGGCTCAGACAGGATGTGAGGCTCAGACAGGATGTGAGGCTCAGACAGGATGTGAGGCTCAGACAGGATGTGAGGCTGATCCAGCAGAAATCCCCTTCCCCACTGCTGCGCCAGAAATAGCTGAGGAAAATAAACTAAACATTCATCGGTAGAAACTAACGCTGAAACATCTTCACCCACCACTACTTCAAAGGAAATAGTGTACAGGAGGAGTGATTTTCTAGGGCAATGATACAACCCCACACAACAGAAATATCCCAGCAGAATCCTGGTCATTTTGATAGCTACTACTGTCTGTCATGGTAGTGACCTACAAACAGCCCAGCAGGGAGGGAGAACAAAGTGCAGAGTATTTCCCTGACCTCTCTCCCTCTCCTCCAATATGCAAAAGAAGGAAACCAGAACATTCTCTCTGTCAATAATTCCCCTGGT
Source organism: Oncorhynchus masou masou (assembly GCF_036934945.1). NCBI lineage: Eukaryota > Metazoa > Chordata > Actinopteri > Salmoniformes > Salmonidae > Oncorhynchus > Oncorhynchus masou. Next base: position 1,555,923 of record NC_088235.1, read on the forward strand.
CTCTGAGCAATCACAGACATGGTGTAGTGAAGTCCATCTTCACAGATTTATTCAAAAGAACAACTCAACTACTTTGGATTGTGACACGAGGACTATCTGCTTATTCAGACATGACCATAGACAACCATGTTGGAGGGAAAAGAAGAAAAACAGCTGAGTGTTTTGCATGGTGGTTCTAGTTCATTGTTCTAGAATGCAGCACAGCAAGGTCCTCCTCCGCGGTAAACCTCCCTACAACAAGGTCCTCCTCCGCGGTAAACCTCCCTACAACAAGGTCCTCCTCCGCAGTAAACCTCCCTACAACAAGGTCCTCCTCCGCGGTAAACCTCCCTACAACAAGGTCCTCCTCCGCGGTAAACCTCCCTACAACAAGGTCCTCCTCCGCGGTAAACCTCCCTACAACAAGGTCCTCCTCCGCGGTAAACCTCCCTACAACAAGGTCCTCCTCCGCGGTAAACCTCCCTACAACAAGGTCCTCCTCCGCGGTAAACCTCCCTACAACAAGGTCCTCCTCCGCGGTAAACCTCCCTACAACAAGGTCCTCCTCCGCAGTAAACCTCCCTACAACAAGGTCCTCCTCCGCGGTAAACCTCCCTACAACAAAGGTCCTCCTCCGCGGTAAACCTTCCTACAGCAAGGTCCTCCTCCGCGGTAAACCTCCCTACAGCAAGGTCCTCCTCCACGGTAAACCTCCCTACAGCAAGGTCCTCCTCCACGGTAAACCTCCCTACAGCAAGGTCCTCCTCCACGGTAAACCTCCCTACAGCAAGGTCCTCCTCCACGGTAAACCTCACTACAACATGTGTCAGGTCCTCGTCCGCGGTAAACCTCCCTACAACAAGGTCCTCCTCCGCGGTAAACCTCCCTACAACAAGGTCCTCCTCCGCGGTAAACCTCCCTACAACAAGGTCCTCCTCCGCGGTAAACCTTCCTACAGCAAGGTCCTCCTCCGCGGTAAACCTCCCTACAGCAAGGTCCTCCTCCACGGTAAACCTCCCTACAGCAAGGTCCTCCTCCACGGTAAACCTCCCTACAGCAAGGTCCTCCTCCACGGTAAACCTCCCTACAGCAAGGTCCTCCTCCACGGTAAACCTCCCTACAGCAAGGTCCTCCTCCACGGTAAACCTCACTACAACATGTGTCAGGTCCTCGTCCGCGGTAAACCTCCCTACAACAAGGTCCTCCTCCGCGGTAAACCTCCCTACAACGTGTGGCAGGTCCTCCTCCGCGGTAAACCTCCCTACAACAAGGTCCTCCTCCGCGGTAAATCTCCCTACAACGTGTGGCAGGTCCTCCTCCGCGGTAAACCTCCCTACAACGTGTGGCAGGTCCTCCTCCGCGGTAAACCTCCCTACAACAAGGTCCTCCTCCGCGGTAAACCTCCCTACAACGTGTGGCAGGTCCTCCTCCGCGGTAAACAATATAATATATAACACTATTCAAACTCTTCATCACTGAAATCTTTCACCGTGTTGAAACAATAACAGACCCCTATCTTTTGCTGTGTTGAAACAATAACAGACCCATATCTTTTGCTGTGTTGAAACAATAACAGACCCATATCTTTTGCTGTGTTGAAACAATAACAGACCATATCTTTTGCTGTGTTGAAACAATAACAGACCCATATATTTTGCTGTGTTGAAACAATAACAGACCCATATCTTTTGCTGTGTTGAAACAATAACAGACCCCTATCTTTCACTGTGTTGAAACAATAACAGACCCATATCTTTCACTGTGTTGAAACAATAACAGACCCCTATCTTTCACCGTGTTGAAACAATAACAGACCCCTATCTTTCACCGTGTTGAAACAATAACAGACCCCTATCTTTCACCGTGTTGAAACAATAACAGACCCATCTCTTTTGCTGTGTTGAAACAATAACAGACCCCTATCTTTCACCGTGTTGAAACAATAACAGACCCCTATCTTTTGCTGTGTTGAAACAATAACAGACCCCTATCTTTTGCTGTGTTGAAACAATAACAGACCCCTATCTTTCACCGTGTTGAAACAATAACAGACCCATATCTTTTGCTGTGTTGAAACAATAACAGACCCATATATTTTGCTGTGTTGAAACAATAACAGACCCATATCTTTCACTGTGTTGAAACAATAACAGACCATATCTTTCACTGTGTTGAAACAATAACAGACCCCTATCTTTTGCTGTGTTGAAACAATAACAGACCCATATCTTTCACTGTGTTGAAACAATAACAGACCCATATCTTTCACCGTGTTGAAACAATAACAGACCCATATCTTTCACTGTGTTGAAACAATAACAGACCATATCTTTCACTGTGTTGAAACAATAACAGACCCATATCTTTTGCTGTGTTGAAACAATAACAGACCCATATCTTTTGCTGTGTTGAAACAATAAGACCCATATCTTTCACTGTGTTGAAACAATAACAGACCCATATATTTCACTGTGTTGAAACAATAACAGACCCATATTCAGCCATGTCCTCGTTTTCTTTTCCCAGCTGAAACAAGCCTTTAAATCACGTGCAGTGTTGGTTACATCCTTCAAATGGAGACCAGAAGCATCCCATCTCCCTCGAGGCACGAGGCGGGCATCTCCACCAAACACACACACCATAAATTGCAGGCAGTACATTGTCGGGCAAACCACATTGTGCAGGGACATGTACAAGATAATATCTGGGATGTGTTTCTTTTATATAGTGTCCCACCCCTCGGTTACAAAATGATTAAGCCCTACGCTCATTTCAATAGTCAATGATAAAACATTTAGCTGGGTCTTGATATGTGAACTCACTCAGGAGAATAAGGATTCTGTCTCAAATGGAGACTCTCCTCGGTGAGTGATCGGTCACAACAAGGAGAAAGCTGGCCGTTTCTGGATTACAGATCACAGTGCAGCTCCTTGGCTCAGGCTCAAACATCTGTTAACGGGTCAAGTTTCCCCTCCACTGTCTGGAACCCATAGAACACCGCCAGCGTTCCAGAGCTCCAAACAAATCATTCTGGTTCACACCAGAGAAACAGACCTTGAGCCCTGAATGTAAAGGGCCACTTGGTGTTCCAGATGTCTAGTCAAGGTCCTTCAGGCTCGATAACCTTCAGGACGCCACAGTAACAAACATGACCACAGAGAGAAAATACAATACATTAATGATCTGTGTGTGTGAACTTTAAAAAGTAGGCTAGGGCTGCATTCAGAACACACACCATATACTGGGCTATCTGGAAATAGCTGCAGGATTAAACATTACATCAAAACTATTACATTTCTGTAGCTGCTTTAAGGAAATACCTGCACTCAACTAGTGTAATAAGTTAGGTGATAAAGTAGATCCTTCATTTCACCAGTCACATTATGAAGCTTCCCGTAGTTCCCCAGAACAGTTGGGCCAGTATTGACAGGGGGAGTGTGTTGTCCATATTGACAGGGGGAGTGTGTTGTCCATATTGACAGGGGCAGTGTGTTGTCCATATTGACAGGGGCAGTGTGTTGTCAGTACCGGTACCCCTTGTGTATATATTACCTCAATGACCTTCACTAACCTGTACCCTCTGTATATATATTACCTCAATGACCCCCACTAACCTGTACCCTCTGTATATATTACCTCAATGACCTCCACTAACCTATACCCTCTGTATATATTACCTCAATGACCCCCACTAACCTGTACCCTCTGTATATATATTACCTCAATGACCTCCACTAACCTGTACCCTCTGTATATATTACCTCAAAGACCTCCACTAACCTGTACCCTCTGTATATATTACCTCAATGACCCCCACTTACTGGTACCCCACACATTGACTCAGTAATGGTACTCCCTGTATATATTACCCCCACTAACCGGTACCCCACACATTGACTCAGTAATGGTACTCCCTGTATATATTACCTCCACTAACCGGTACCCCACACATTGACTCAGTAATGGTACTCCCTGTATATATTACCTCCACTAACCGGTACCCCACACATTGACTCAGTAATGGTACTCCCTGTATATATTACCTCCACTAACCAGTACCCCACACATTGACTCAGTAATGGTACTCCCTGTATATATTACCCCCACTAACCGGTACCCCACACATTGACTCAGTAATGGTACTCCCTGTATATATTACCCCCACTAACCGGTACCCCACACATTGACTCAGTAATGGTACTCCCTGTATATATTACCTCCACTTATTGTTACTCTTATTTTTTACTTTTAGTTTAGTACATTTTACTACAGGTATGATGTGAAATAAAGTGCTAGGACTCCTTTAAGAATACAACCTTGCTGAATCAACTGGCCTACAATCTACTGCACACTGACTGACGCAATGTCAACAAGTACTTTGTACTAAACGCATCAACTGTTAATCCACAGCAAACTATATAGGATGCCACACAGCAGAGGCAGGGCAACCCCCAACTAATCCCCTAACTGAATATCTAGACAGAGCTCCAGATACGACCCAGGGTGTCAGACCAAACCCCAGTAGGTTCACCGGGTTGTCTTCCAGATGAAGATAACTTCCTGCAAGTAGAAACAGGTACTTTGTCATTCAAAGGGTCTGGATGTGTCAGACCTGTAGTAAATAATATTACTACCATAATCTGTCTCGGTCATTGTTACAAAACAGAAACCAAGCCATCGGAAACAGACTGCTTGACCCACTACTGGATGTATGGATTCCGGTGTGCTTCTCTCTGTCAAATCACAGCACAGAAAATATCCCCGTCCCAGTGAATATCAGTACCTTAGTACCGTGATAATAGTAATACCCAGCCCAGGTAAAAACCAGTTACACCTCCCAGCCCCCCCCCCAGCAGCCCACTGGCCCCTGGTCTACAGCAGCCCACTGGCCCCTGGTCTACAGCAGCCCACTGGCCCCTGGTCTACAGCAGCCCACTGGCCCCTGGTCTACAGCAGCCCACTGGCCCCTGGTCTACAGCAGCCCACTGGCCCCTGGTCTACAGCAGCCCACTGGCCCCTGGTCTACAGCAGTCCACTACATAGAGAACAGGGATCCATTGGGGGGAGACACGATGCTAACGGCAGGAAGGGAAGCAGCGTTCAGGACAGAGGCAGGACATTAACAACAACATGGTTTGATGGATCCTCAGACCAGCTCGTATTTCCAAACGGACAGACTGAGCAATACAAGTGGGAGCAATAAAACAGGAAGTGGAAATTATTTTCAGTTCTGCTACATCTAGATAATATTACAGAACAATATGATATTGGTCATGCAGAAGGATGGGTTGGATTTACTATGAAAACAAGGCCAAGTACCGAACATGAAGAGTTAACTTGTTTAGGTCCTGGTTGGTTTAATTACTGAGGCACTCCAGCAGACTCCTCCAATATGCACTATGCCACCACAGAGACAACGGATAGAACACCACCATGTTTTAATACCAGGGGCTAGAACACCACCATGTTTTAATATCAGGGGCTAGAACACCACCATGTTTTAATATCAGGGGCTAGAACACCACCATGTTTTAATATCAGGGGCTAGAACACCACCATGTTTTAATATCAGGGGCTAGAACACCACCATGTTTTAATATCAGGGGCTAGAACACCACCATGTTTTAATATCAGGGGCTAGAACACCACCATGTTTTAATATCAGGGGCTAGAACACCACCCTGTTTTAATATCAGGGGATAGAACACCACCATGTTTTAATATCAGGGGATAGAACACCACCATGTTTTAATATCAGGGGCTAGAACACCACCATGTTTTAATATCAGGGGCTAGAACACCACCATGTTTTAATATCAGGGGATAGAACACCACCATGTTTTAATATCAGGGGCTAGAACACCACCATGTTTTAATATCAGGGGCTAGAACACCACCATGTTTTAATATCAGGGGATAGAACACCACCATGTTTTAATATCAGGGGATAGAACACCACCATGTTTTAATATCAGGGGCTAGAACACCACCATGTTTTAATATCAGGGGTTTAATATCAGGGATAGAACACCACCATGTTTTAATATCAGAACGGATAGAACACCACCATGTTTTAATATCAGCGGCCAAAACATTTGGAGTGGAGACCTTAGAATAACATTGTTTGTTTGATTTGGGAAAGTATGTCCTAGAAAACTAACATACAGTTGGGTCTAAACCATAGACATCTGGACATATTCAACAAGAGCAGTCCAGAGATGGGTTGGAAGGTCTGGGCCGTCTCAGAACACCAGATGGTTTGAAGGACCAGGGTCAGAACACAGAGATGGGTTGGGGTCTCAAGGACAGGGTCAGAACAGAGAGACTGGGCCGAGAATCAGACCAGGGGAACAGGGTCGGGGAGTCTCAGAGAACACCCAGTTTTACAGAGATGGGTTGGAAGGTCTGGGCCATGTCTCAGAGAACAGGGTCAGAAAGATTTGGATGGGACCTTAGAAAACATTGTTTGTTTGATTTGGGGTATGTCTCAGAGAACAGGGTCAGTACAGAGATGGGTTGGAAGGACCGGGGAGACTGGGCCGTCTCAGAGAACAGGGTCAGAACAGAGATGGGTTGGAAGGTCTGGGCCGTCTCAGAGAACAGGGTCAGAACAGAGATGGGTTGGAAGGTCTGGGCCGTCTCAGAGAACTGGGTCAGTACAGAGGAACATAGCCTACTAACTGGGCATAAAGACCACAGGGTGATAAGTATGTATTTCCTGGGGAAAAGGAGTGAAATAGTGTGAAAAACAGAAGTGTAAATGATGAAGGTCGGGCCTACATGCAATCCTTTATATCAGTCAACAGACACAGATGATACATGACATGTTGACGAGCCTATACGATAAATACTCTACGCTTGACGCTACATCCAACACCGGCCTTGTCCTTCTCATTGGGTTACCATGTCTACGAGGGCAGAACAGACCGTGTTAAATAGGATCTGAATCTGATCGTGTCCTGATGTGGAGCAGGAGAATGTTAAGCAACGTGGAGCTAACTGGAGCTGGTGAACTCAGAGAACCCGTCATTCACATGGCTACGCCGCTGTTGCTACGGGATACAGTCCAGCCATTGGTGAAAGAGTCTCTCTCTCGCCACTCCTAATGAGAGCTCTGCTGTCTGAAATATCAAAGTACCAAGCCAGTGACTCACACTGCTACAGAATAAACGAGGCCAATCAGCAGGCAGAGTTATATACCTTCAGGAAAGTACGATGTTCTCGGGCAGTTTGTTGTTACCATCATGTCAATTAATACTGTGTGTCACTGTAGCAACAGTAAATAAGACAAAAGCAACGAGAATCAAAGACATTTAGTACAGAAGATTTATGAGACATTCTAGAAACCACTACTATTATTTTACCTTTATTTAACTAGGCAAGTCTGTTAAGAATAATTCTTATTGACAATGACGACCTACCGGGAAACAGTGGGTTAACTGCCTTGTTCAGGGGCAGAACAACAGATTTTTACCTCGTCAGTGCTGGGATTTGATCTTGCAACCTTTCAGTTACTAGTCCAACGCTCTAACCACCAGGCTGCCCTGCCGCCCCTCGGCTCTAACCACCAGGCTGCCCTGCCGCCACTAGGCTCTAACCACCAGGCTGCCCTGCCGCCCCTAGGCTCTAACCACTAGGCTGCCCTGCCGCCACTAGGCTCTAACCACTAGGCTGCCCTGCCGCCACTAGGCTCTAACCACTAGGCTGCCCTGCCGCCACTAGGCTCTAACCACTAGGCTGCCCTGCCGCCACTAGGCTCTAACCACTAGGCTGCCCTGCCGCCACTAGGCTCTAACCACCAGGCTGCCCCGCCACTCTAACCACCAGGCTGCCCTGCCGCCACAAGGCTCTAACCACCAGGCTGCCCTGCCGCCACCAGGCTCTAACCACTAGGCTACCCTGCCGCCCCTCCGCTCTAACCACTAGGCTGCCCTGCCGCCCCTCCGCTCTAACCACTAGGCTGCCCTGCCGCCACTAGGCTCTAACCACTAGGTTACCCTGCCGCCCCTCCGCTCTAATCACCAGGCTGCCCTGCCGCCACTAGGCTCTAACCACTAGGCTGCCCTGCCGCCCCTCAGCTCTAACCACCAGGCTGCCCTGCCGCCCCTCCGCTCTAACCACCAGGCCGCCCTGCCGCCCCTCCGCTCTAACCACCGGGCCGCCCTGCCGCCCCTCCGCTCTAACCACCGGGCCGCCCTGCCGCCCCTCCGCTCTAACCACCAGGCTACCTGCCGCCCCTCCGCTCTAACCACCAGGCTACCTGCCGCCCCTCCGCTCTAACCACCAGGCTACCTGCCGCCCCTCCGCTCTAACCACCAGGCTACCTGCCGCCCCTCCGCTCTAACCACCGGGCCACCTGCCGCCCCTCCACTCTAACCACCGGGCCACCTGCCGCCCCTCCACTCTAACCACCGGGCCACCTGCCGCCCCTCCGCTCTAACCACCGGGCCACCTGCCGCCCCTCCACTCTAACCACCGGGCTACCTGCCGCCCCTCCACTCTAACCACCAGGCTACCTGCCGCCCCTCCACTCTAACCACCAGGCTACCTGCCGCCCCTCCACCCTAACCACTAGGCTACCTGCCGCCCCTCCACTCTAACCACTAGGTTACCTGCCGCCCCTCCACTCTAACCACTAGGTTACCTGCCGCCCCTCCACTCTAACCACTAGGTTACCTGCCGCCCCTCCACTCTAACCACTAGGTTACCTGCCGCCCCTCCACTCTAACCACTAGGTTACCTGCCGCCCCTCCACTCTAACCACCAGACGTCTGAAACAATCAGTAGTGGTGTAAATAAAGCTGTATAGTCCTACGACATCAAAGACATGTTTCTCCTGGCCAACTCAACAGGACCCAATGATTCCAACATGTATCTGACTGGAAACAGGAAGTGGGTCCCACTCCAGGTTACTGAGACCACGTGGCCTACAGCCTACCAGGGTAACTAAACAGGTTCTTTAAGGAGGACGTGTTTAAAAAAAGGCATTTATGGATTTACACAGAGTTACTGTTAATCCAAACAATCAATTCCTTCCCAGTGTTCCAGTAATTCAACTCTTCACTGCAGAGGGCGGGGCCAGGCAGACGTTTGAGGATCCTCTATTGTGTAAGACATCTTGATGTTATACAATGCTTTGTTAGTGTCCTTCAACTGTGTGAAACAACATGTTACACTCTGGTGAAGAGGGACAGAGCGGGAATTATTGATTACCAGGGCTGTACTGGCGCTAGTAGGAATCATGTCAACATATTATCCCAAACACTATATTAACAATAAATGTTATTGACATGATCCTATTTTGGAAGTTAGGGATTTAATCAAGGAGAACTATCAGACCGACACTGGAAAGGCAGTGTCTGGTCATCAGCTGCTGTGGAGATGTAGTGCAGCCTAGAGGAACCCCGGCGGCCTGGCCTCCCGACAGGGGCCCGAACCCCGGCGGCCTGGCCTCCCGACAGGGGCCCGAACCCCGGCGGCCTGGCCTCCCGACAGGGGCCCGAACCCCGGCTTTGCAATCTGGAAACCAGAGAGAGCCTACTGTCATAGAACACAGACATGACTGCATTATGTTGTGGTACCAGTGGGGGAGGGGTGCTGCTGACCACCACCGGTCTCATGTTACATTCTGTCTCCTAGGGCAACAAAATAACATGTTCATTACAAGTACCGTTATTGTCATAGTAAAATGATGTATGGTGTATTTTCTCTGAAACAAAAGTCATTGAAACAACTAGCTGGCCTACATGCAGTCTGGTTTTAACAGTGATAAGAATGAATGAGTGGAGCCAAGGTGTTCTTGTTCAGATCCTACTCCTCAAAACATACTGTACAGCATGTTGATTCTCCCTCCACACACAGCACTCTGAACCAAACACTTATAGGAGCTATTGTTGGCACAACGGCGTGTCACAGTCTAGCTAGCTACATGTTTACAGATTCCCCACTCAGCAACACACAGCGAGACAGGCCTCCGTTCAACCAGCAACACACAGGCCTCCGTTCAACCAGCAACACACAGGCCTCCGTTCAACCAGCAACACTCCGCCTTCAACCAGCAACACACAGGCCTCCAGGCCTTCAACCAGCAACACACAGGCCTCCGTTCAACCAGCAACACACAGGCCTCCGTTCAACCAGCAACACACAGGCCTCCGTTCAACCAGCAACACACAGGCCTCCGTTCAACCAGCAACACACAGGCCTCCGTTCAACCAGCAACACACAGGCCTCCGTTCAACCAGCAACACACAGGCCTCCGTTCAACCAGCAACACACAGGCCTCCGTTCAACCAGCAACACACAGGCCTCCGTTCAACCAGCAACACACAGCCAGACAGGCCTCCGTTCAACCAGCAACACACAGCCAGACAGGCCTCCGTTCAACCAGCAACACACAGCCAGACAGGCCTCCATTCAACCAGCAACACACAGCCAGACAGGCCTCCGTTCAACCAGCAACACACAGCCAGACAGGCCTCCGTTCAACCAGCAACACACAGCCAGACAGGCCTCCGTTCAACCAGCAACACACAGCCAGACAGGCCTCCATTCAACCAGCAACACACAGCCAGACAGGCCTCCATTCAACCAGCAACACACAGCCAGACAGGCCTCCGTTCAACCAGCAACACACAGCCAGACAGGCCACCGTTCAACCAGCAACACACAGCCAGACAGTGTAATTGTGTTGCTATTCTAGCTACTGACACTAGTACAATGGCAAGTTGTGTGTGACATGATCTAATCTTAAATCCTTGTGTTCACTCAGCTGTTCATTCCTGGCTTATAAAAAGGGGCCCAAAGTAAATGCAACTATTCATTTATCTGGCTACCTGTCAGATATTATTCACGTAGGCTACATTAGCAACACTGCTTTACCATTAGAAATCTGGCAACAAACAACAACTAGTGGGATTTTACATGGGCCCTGTGATTTAGGACAAATCTGGAATGATTTACCTATTTAGGCAGCACATTCAACATGTTTGTCCTCTATACAACTGGTGGGCATGCCAGTTGTTAATATGCACTTCAGGTTCTAGACAATTATTGTACAAGGCATGGAATTTCAGCCTTGATGTGGAAATCGAGGAAAGGGTCGCTAGAGCTGTGCTCGACTGACGTTGGCTAGCTAGGTAATTTAATCACAGGTCAATGGTTCTGACGATTCATTTAGCCTTAATATGATTTTAGGAAACTGGTCCCAGCTATCTCTCTGCTATCTCATCTCTCTCGGGTTTATTTGATGTTAGAAATCTCTGACATTGTTGACACGCGCCTTACTAACGCCAGTTAGCTAAACTAGCATAACGTCAGGTTTAGATAGATCAAGACTAACGTCTGATGCTACTGCCAAACCTTAGTTATAAAAGATACAAATCTAAAATTTACTTCATACAAGATACATTATCTATGTATGTATTATAATTATATGCCAATAGCGACTGAAAACCAACTAACGGCGTTAAGCAGCTAACTTCATCTTTACAAAGCCAAACCAACAGCAAATGCCTCATTGGTCTACGGTCGGACAAACCATTAAAAAAATAATATAACATTCCTTACCGTCAACTCTGAATGGTTGTTGTCCCGGTGAGTAACGGCTCGGATGACCCCAGCTCGCCAGCCCCAGCGGCCGATATCCCGGAGATCCAGCGGCTCGTCTCCACCGACACACAGGAACCGCTTCCCAACCAGCTCCGGTCGCGTCTCCACCGCCATGGCCATCCACTGACAGCGAAAACAACCCCCTGGAAAACTCTAACACCGACGGCCTATCAAGCTCACATGTACTACATTAAACTGAACTGAATAATCCAACGAAACACATCAACTACCACTGTTATTTGGTCTTTAACGTGTAGCGTAACAACCCGGGGGGGGATTTAAATTCCTTGCAGTCTCCACCCGTAAACAGTCGATCTTCAGCTCCGTGGCGAAACACCATATCCCTCCGCTCCCAGATCACTGCCGTGGCGATACACGGTATCCCTCCGCTCCCACATCACTGCCGTGGCGATACACGGTATCCCTCCGCTCCCACATCACTGCCGTGGTAAAACAGGGTATCCCTCCGCTCCCACATCACTGCCGTGGTAAAACAGGGTATCCCTCCGCTCTCACATCACTGCCGTGGTAAAGGTATCCCTCCGCTCTTCGAGGTAGACCAACACTGGAACACCACTGCCGTGGTAAAACACGGTATCCCTCCGCACCCACGTCACTGCCGTGGTGAAACACTGTATCCCTCCGCTTCCCGAGGCAGACGACCGTGTAACACCGCAGCAGCAGACTTCTCCGTCCGCCAGACACAGATCTATTATCTACCACTGTTACAAAAATGAATATATCAAATCAAATTGGTTTTGTCACATGCAGCCGAATACAACACGTGAAGAAGACCTTACAGTGAAACGCTTACTTTCAAGCCCTTAACCAACAATGCAATTTTAAGAAAAATACGTGTTAAGTTGTTTTTTTTAAATAGATATGTAAAAAATAAGAAATAAAAGTAACAAATAATTAGAGAGCAGCAGTAAAATAACAATAGCAAAAGTTAGTCGAGGTAATTCCAGGAATATGTACATGTAGGTAGAGTTAAAGTGACTATGCAAAGATAATAAACAGACAGTAGCAGCAGCGTAAAAGGGGCAATGCAAATAGTCTGGGTAGCCATTTGATTGATTTATTTATTTCACCTTTATTTAACCAGGTAGGCAAGTTGAGAACAAGTTCTCATTTACAATTGCGACCTGGCCAAGATAAAGCAAAGCAGTTCGACACATACAACGACACAGAGTTACACATGGAGTAATTTGATTAGCTGTTCAGAGGTTTTATGGCTTGAGGATAGAAGCTGTTGTGAAGCCTTTTGGACCTAGACTTACCGCTTTAAAAAAAAATATATATATTTCACCTTTATTTAACCAGGTAGGCTAGTTGAGAACACATGAAATAAACAAACATACAGACAATAACACAATAGAAAAAGTCTATTTACAGTGTGTGCAAATGAGGTTAGATCAGGGAGGTAAGGCAATAAATAGGCCATAGTGGCAAAGTAATTACAATTTAGCAATTAAACACTGGAGTGATAGATGTGCAGAAGATGAATGTACAAGTAGAGATACTGGGGTGCAAAGGAGGAAAAATAAATAACAGTATGGGAATGAGGTAGTTAGATGGGCTATTATGTACAGGTGCAGTGGTCTGTGAGCTGCTCTGACAGCTGGTGCTTGAAGTTAGTGAGGGAGATATGGGTCTCCAGCTTCAGTGATTTTTGCAGTTCGTTCCAGTCATTGGCAGCAGAGAACAGTAGCCGTGCGGTAGCAGATAGAACAGTCTATGACAAGGGTGGCTGGAATCTTTGACAATTTGTTGGGCCTTCCTCTGAAGGTGTAGAGGTCCTGGATGGCAGTAAGCTTGGCCCCAGTGATGTACTGGGCTGTACCCACTACCCTCTGTAGGGCCTTCCTCTGACACCGCCTGGTGTAGAGGTCCTGGATGGCAGGAAGCTTGGCCCCGGTGATATACTGGGCCATACGCACTACCATCTGTAGCACCTTACGGTCAGATGCCGAGCAGTTACCATACCAGGCAATGATACAACCAGTCAGTCAGTCAGTGCTCTCGATGGTGCAGCTATAGAACTTTTTGAGAATCTGAGGACCCATGCCAAATCTTTTCAGTCTCCTGAGGGGGAATAGGCTTTGTCGTGCCCTCTTCACAACTGTCTTAGTGTGTTTGGACCATGATAGTTTGTTGGTAATGTGGACACCAAGGAACTTGAAGCTCTCAACCTGCTCCACTACAGCCCCGTTGATGAGAATGGGGACGTACTTGGTCCTCCTTTTCCTGTAGTCCACAATCATCTCCTTTGTCTTGATCACATGAGGGAGAGGTTGTTATTCTGGCACCACCCGGCCAGGTCTCTGACCTCCTCCTTATAGGCTGTCTCATTGTTGTCGGTGATCAGGCCTACCACTGTTGTGTCATCAGCAAACTTAATGATGGTGTTGGAGTTGTGCCTGGCCATGCAGTCCTGAGTGAACAGGGAGTACAGGAGGGGACTGAGAATGCACCCCTGAGGGGCCCCTGTGTTGAGGATCAGAGTGACAGATGTGTTGTTATCTACCCTTACCACCTGGGGGCGACCCGTCAGGAAGTCCAGGATTTAGTTGCAGAGGGAGGTGTTATGTCCCAGGGTCCATAGCTTATTGATGAGCTTGGAGCAGTGTGGAGTGCAATAGAGATTGTATCATCTGTGGATCTGTTGGGGAGGTATGCAAATTGGAGTGGGTCTAGGGTTTCTGGGATAATGGTGTTGATGTGAGCCATGACCAGCCTTTCAAAGCACTTCATGGCTGCAGACGTGAGTGCTACGGGGTGGTAGTCAATTAGGCAGGTTACCTTAGTGTTCTTCGGCACAGGGATTATGGTGATCTGCTTCAAACATGTTGGTATTACAGACTCGGTCAGGGAGAGGTTGAAAATGTCAGTGAAGACACTTGCCAGTTGGTCAGCGCACGCTCTGAGTACACATCCTGGTAATCTTCCTGTCTGGGTTTGCTGTCCCCCTTGGGTTGTGCCGTGGTGGAGATCTTTGTGGGCTATACTCAGCCTTGTCTCAGGGTAGTAAGTTAGTGGTTTGAAGATATCCCTCTAGTGGTGTGGGAGTGTGTCCCCAGTCCACCTGGCCCTAGGACCATGCCTCAGGACTACCTGGCCTGATGACTCCATGCTGTCCCCAGTCCACCTGGCCCTAGGACCATGCCTCAGGACAACCTGGCCTGATGACTCCTTGCTGTCCCCAGTCCACCTGGTTTTGCTGCTGAAACATTATGTACATTTGTCCCAAAAAATAAAATGATGTATTATTATATTGAATATTAGTGGTGTATATTTTGATAATAACGTGACAGATATAAAATATGATGCCTAAGACAATAGATATTTTACATGTAAGAAAATTATGTTGATGTTTATTTTTCTTCTTTTTTTATGTAAGCGTTGTTTTCTCTTGTTGATGCAGCTCCAGTTTAGGGAAACATCTATGATATGTTTAGTGTGTTTCTCTGTTTATCCCTTTACAGCTCTCCCCCTGAGGCTGCCTTATAGCTGTGCTGCCTTATGGCTGTGCTGTGCTGCCTTATGGCTGTGTTGTGCTGCCTTATGGCTGTGCTGCCTTATGGCTGTGTTGTGCTGCCTTATGGCTGTGTTGTGCTGCCATATGGCTGTGTTGTGCTGCCTTATGGCTGTGTTGTGCTGCTTTATGGCTGTGCTGCCTTATGGCTGTGTTGTGCTGCCTTATGGCTGTGTTGTGCTGCTTTATGGCTGTGCTGCCTTATGGCTGTGCTGTGCTGCCTTATGGCTTTGCTGTGCTGCCTTATGGCTGTGCTGTGTTGCCTTATGGATGTGTTGTGCTGCCTTATGGCTGTGCTGCCATATGGCTGTGTTGTGCTGCCTTATGGCTGTGTTGTGCTGCTTTATGGCTGTGCTGCCTTATGGCTTTGTTGTGCTGCCTTATGGCTGTGCTGTGCTGCCTTATGGATGTGTTGTGCTGCTTTATGGCTGTGCTGCCTTATGGCTGTGTTGTGCTGCCTTATGGCTGTGTTGTGCTGCTTTATGGCTGTGCTGCCTTATGGCTGTGCTGTGCTGCCTTATGGCTTTGCTGTGCTGCCTTATGGCTGTGCTGTGCTGCCTTATGGATGTGTTGTGCTGCCTTATGGCTGTGCTGCCTTATGGCTGTGCTGCCTTATGGCTGTGTTGTGCTGCTTTATGGCTGTGCTGCCATATGGCTGTGTTGTGCTGCCTTATGGCTGTGCTGCCTTATGGCTGTGCTGTGCTGCCTTATGGCTGTGCTGTGCTGCCTTATGGCTGTGCTGTGCTGCCTTATGGCTGTGCTGCCTTATGGCTGTGCTGTGCTGCCTTATGGCTGTGTTGTGCTGCCTTATGGCTGTGCTGCCTTATGGCTGTGCTGTGCTGCCTTATGGCTGTGCTGCCTTATGGCTGTGCTGTGCTGCCTTATGGCTGTGCTGCCTTATGGCTGTGCTGCCTTATGGCTGTGCTGCCTTATGGCTGTGCTGTGCTGCCTTATGGCTGTGCTGCCTTATGGCTGTATGCTGTGCTGCCTTATGGCTGTGCTGCCTTATGGCTGTGCTGTGCTGCCTTATGGCTGTGCTGCCTGTGCTGCCTTATGGCTGTGTGCTGCCTTATGGCTGTGCTGCCTTATGGCTGTGCTGTGCTGCCTTATGGCTGTGCTGACTTATGGCTGTGCTGCCTTGCTGCTGCCTTATGGGCTGTGCTGCCTTATGGCTGCCTTATGCTGTGCTGTGCTGCCTTATGGCTGTGCTGCCTTATGGCTGTGCTGTGCTGCCTTATGGCTGTGCTGTGCTGCCTTATGGCTGTGCTGCCTTATGGCTGTGCTGCCTTATGGGCTGTGCTGCCTTATGGCTGTGCTGCCTTATGGCTATGGCTGTGCTGCCTTATGGCTGTGCTGCCTTATGGCTGTGCTGTGCTGCCTTATGGCTGTGCTGTGCTGCCTTATGGCTGTGCTGCCTTATGGCTGTGCTGCCTTATGGCTGTGCTGCCTTATGGCTGTGCTGTGCTGCCTTATGGCTGTGCTGCCTTATGGCTGTGCTGCCTTATGGCTGTGCTGCCTTATGGCTGTGCTGTGCTGCCTTATGGCTGTGCTGCCTTATGGCTGTGCTGCCTTATGGCTGTGCTGTGCTGCCTTATGGCTGTGCTGTGCTGCCTTATGGCTGTGCTGCCTTATGGCTGTGCTGTGCTGCCTTATGGCTGTGCTGCCTTATTGCTGTGCTGCCTTATGGCTGTGCTGCCTGTATTATAAAGGAGAAGGTGTCTCGCTGTATGTAAAGCCTGTCCACTGGAGCCAATCAGCCTTGTGTTACCTTCAGGTCAGGCCAGTAGACGGAGAAACAAATCCCCTCTGCTGATAGAATTACATATCACCTGAGACGGCTGTTAAACTGTGCTGCTTGGCCAAACGGAACCCTATTCCCTACATAGTGCACTACTCTATGGGCCCTGGTCAAACGTTGTGCACTATATAGGGAATAGGGTGCCTTTTGGGACCCAGTTACACTCTCCTCCTGAAAACAGAGGAGTCCAACCAGCTGAGATGTACCGAAGCAGAGCAGACAATTCCAGCAGTCTAAAGTTCAGCCACTTGAACACCAATGACTGCAATCAGAAATGGCATCGCACCCTTTCAGTGGCATCATGCTTTCAGTCAGAAGCAAAATCACTACATTATTTCTGCAATTGCTTCTTCGTGCATTAATCAAATCCTCGCATGTAGCGTACAGAGAAAAAAGCGATTGTCTGACTGAAGAGGAATGTCATTCTATCCTTATCCGTTACTGTAGAGATTCCACGTTTTGAACAGCCTTGTAATGTTGACATTGTGTAGCAACATCTTCGCTGGCAGTTCATGGAGAGGTTAAGCCTTGTCTCTTCAATGCACCAATGTGGCATCTGTGTTCAGTTTTGCTTGTGAGACCAGGGATCCCCGTGGGGAATCTCTCGAGCCTCCTGGCGTGTTCATGAATAACATTCAGTATTATCTACTGTGGCAAGAAAACCCTTTGGGTTTATGCATAAATTGGTCATAAAATGTAGATCTGATCTTCATCTAAGTCACAACAACAGACAAGCACCGTGGGATTAAACTAATAACACACAAATTATTGTATTTTTCTTGTCTATATTGAATACATCATTTAAACATTCACAGTGTAGGTTGGGAAAAGTATGTGAACCCCCCCAAGGCTAATGACTTCTCCAAAAGCTAATTGGAGTCAGGAGTCAGCTAACCTGGAGCCCAATCAATGAGACGAGATTGGAGATGTTGGTTAGTTGCCCTGCCCTATAAAAAACACTCACAAAATGTTAGTTTGCTATTCACAAGAAGCATTGCCTGATGTGAACCATGTCTCGAACAAAAGAGATCTAAAAAAAAAATAATAAAATAAAAAGAAGACCTAAGATTAAGAATGGTTGACTTGCATAAAGCTGGAAAGGGTTACAAAAGTATCTCTAAAAGCCTTGATGTTGTCTAGAAATGGTCTATAGATGGAGAAAGTCCAGCTCTGTTGCTACTCTCCCTGGGAGTGGCCGTAAGTGAAAGATGTCTGCCAGAGCACAGCGCAGAATGCTCAATGAGGTGAAGAAGAATCTTACTGCGTCAGTGAAAGGCTTACAGAACTCTCTGGAACACGCTGACATCTCTGTTGACGAGTCTACGATACGTAAAACACTAAACAAGAATGGTGTTCATGTAAGGACACCACGGAAGAAGCCACTGCTGTCCAAATTAAAATATTGCTGCAAGTCTGAAGTTCGCAAAAGTGCACCTGGATGTTCCACAGCGCTACTGGCAAAATAGTCTGTGGACAGATGGAACTACAGTTGAGTTGTTTGGAAGGAACACACAACACTATGTCGAGAAGAAAAAGCACAGCACACCAACATCAAAACCTCATGCCAACTGTAAAGTCTGGTGGAGGGAGCATCATAGTTTGGTGCTGCTTTGCTGCCTCAGGACCTGGAAGGCTTGCTGTCATCGACAGAAAAACAAATCCCCAAGTTTATTAGGACATTTTGCAGGAGAATGAAAGGCTATCTGTCTGCCAATTGAAGCTCAACAGAAGTTTGATGATGCAACAGGACAACGACCCAAAACGCAGAATTAAATCAACAACAGAATGGCTTCAACAGAAGAAAATAGGCCTTCTGGATTGAGATGCTGTGGCATGACGTCGAGAGAGCGGTTCACATCAGACATCTCAAGAATATTGCCGACCTGAAACTGAATTTTCCTCAATTCTTCCCGACCGTTGTACAGGTCTGATCCGCAACTACAGAAAACATTTGTACAGGTCTGATCCGCAACTACAGAAAACATTCCTCCCGACCGTTGTGCAGGTCTGATCCGCAACTACAGAAAACATTCCTCCCGACCGTTGTGCAGG
>NC_088235.1:1575396-1642896 GCF_036934945.1 Oncorhynchus masou masou
CTCTGTTCTGACCCTGTTCTCTGAGACGGCCCAGACCTTCCAACCCATCTCTGTTCTGACCCAGTTCTCTCTGCTCTTGTTGAATATGTCCAGATGTCTATGGTTTAGACCCAACTGTATGTTAGTTTTTCAGGACATACTTTCCCAAATCAAACAAACAATGTTATTCTAAGGTCTCCACTCCAAATGTTTTGGCCGCTGATATTAAAACATGGTGGTGTTCTATCCGCTGATATTAAAACAGGGTGGTGTTCTAGCCCCTGATATTAAAACATGGTGGTGTTCTATCCCCTGGTATTAAAACATGGTGGTGTTCTATCCCCTGGTATTAAAACATGGTGGTGTTCTATCCGCTGATATTAAAACATGGTGGTGTTCTATCCCCTGATATTAAAACATGGTGGTGTTCTATCCGCTGATATTAAAACATGGTGGTGTTCTAGCCCCTGATATTAAAACATGGTGGTGTTCTAGCCCCTGATATTAAAACATGGTGGTGTTCTAGCCCCTGATATTAAAACATGGTGGTGTTCTAGCCCCTGATATTAAAACATGGTGGTGTTCTATCCCCTGGTATTAAAACATGGTGGTGTTCTATCCGCTGATATTAAAACATGGTGGTGTTCTATCCCCTGATATTAAAACATGGTGGTGTTCTATCCCCTGATATTAAAACATGGTGGTGCCCCTGATATTAAAACAAGCCCCTGATATTAAAACATGGTGGTGTTCTATCCCCTGATATTAAAACATGGTGGTGTTCTATCCCCTGATATTAAAACATGGTGGTGTTCTATAGCCCCTGGTATTAAAACATGGTGGTGTTCTATCCCCCTGATATTAAAACATGGTGGTGTTCTATCCCCTGATATTAAAACATGGTGGTAGCCCCTGATATTAAAACATGGTGGTGTTCTAGCCCCTGATATTAAAACATGGTGGTGTTCTAGCCCCTGATATTAAAACATGGTGGTGTTCTAGCCCCTGATATTAAAACATGGTGGTGTTCTAGCCCCTGATATTAAAACATGGTGGTGTTCTAGCCCCTGATATTAAAACATGGTGGTGTTCTAGCCCCTGATATTAAAACATGGTGGTGTTCTAGCCCCTGGTATTAAAACATGGTGGTGTTCTAGCCCCTGATATTAAAACATGGTGGTGTTCTAGCCCCTGGTATTAAAACATGGTGGTGTTCTATCCGTTGTCTCTGTGGTGGCATAGTGCATATTGGAGGAGTCTGCTGGAGTGCCTCAGTAATTAAACCAACCAGGACCTAAACAAGTTAACTCTTCATGTTCGGTACTTGGCCTTGTTTTCATAGTAAATCCAACCCATCCTTCTGCATGACCAATATCATATTGTTCTGTAATATTATCTAGATGTAGCAGAACTGAAAATAATTTCCACTTCCTGTTTTATTGCTCCCACTTGTATTGCTCAGTCTGTCCGTTTGGAAATACGAGCTGGTCTGAGGATCCATCAAACCATGTTGTTGTTAATGTCCTGCCTCTGTCCTGAACGCTGCTTCCCTTCCTGCCGTTAGCATCGTGTCTCCCCCCAATGGATCCCTGTTCTCTATGTGGACTGCTGTAGACCAGGGGCCACTGCTGTAGACCAGGGGCCAGTGGGCTGCTGTAGACCAGGGGCCAGTGGGCTGCTGTAGACCACCAGTGGGCTGCTGTAGACTAGGGGCCAGTGGGCTGCTGTAGACCAGGGGCCAGTGGGCTGCTGTAGACCAGGGGCCAGTGGGCTGCTGTAGACCAGGGGCCAGTGGGCTGCTGTAGACCAGGGGCCAGTGGGCTGCTGTAGACCAGGGGCCAGTGGGCTGCTGGGGGGTGGGCTGGGAGGTGTAACTGGTTTTTACCTGGGCTGGGTATTACTATTATCACGGTACTGATACTGATATTCACTGGGACGGGGATATTTTCTGTGCTGTGATTTGACAGAGAGAAGCACACCGGAATCCATACATCCAGTAGTGGGTCAAGCAGTCTGTTTCCGATGGCTTGGTTTCTGTTTTGTAACAATGACCGAGACAGATTATGGTAGTAATATTATTTACTACAGGTCTGACACATCCAGACCCTTTGAATGACAAAGTACCTGTTTCTACTTGCAGGAAGTTATCTTCATCTGGAAGACAACCCGGTGAACCTACTGGGGTTTGGTCTGACACCCTGGGTCGTATCTGGAGCTCTGTCTAGATATTCAGTTAGGGGATTAGTTGGGGGTTGCCCTGCCTCTGCTGTGTGGCATCCTATATAGTTTGCTGTGGATTAACAGTTGATGCGTTTAGTACAAAGTACTTGTTGACATTGCGTCAGTCAGTGTGCAGTAGATTGTAGGCCAGTTGATTCAGCAAGGTTGTATTCTTAAAGGAGTCCTAGCACTTTATTTCACATCATACCTGTAGTAAAATGTACTAAACTAAAAGTAAAAAATAAGAGTAACAATAAGTGGAGGTAATATATACAGGGAGTACCATTACTGAGTCAATGTGTGGGGTACCGGTTAGTGGGGGTAATATATACAGGGAGTACCATTACTGAGTCAATGTGTGGGGTACCGGTTAGTGGAGGTAATATATACAGGGAGTACCATTACTGAGTCAATGTGTGGGGTACCGGTTAGTGGGGGTAATATATACAGGGAGTACCATTACTGAGTCAATGTGTGGGGTACCGGTTAGTGGAGGTAATATATACAGGGAGTACCATTACTGAGTCAATGTGTGGGGTACCGGTTAGTGGAGGTAATATATACAGGGAGTACCATTACTGAGTCAATGTGTGGGGTACCAGTTAGTGGAGGTAATATACAGGGAGTACCATTACTGAGTCAATGTGTGGGGTACCGGTTAGTGGAGGTAATATATACAGGGAGTACCATTACTGAGTCAATGTGTGGGGTACCGGTTAGTGGAGGTAATATACAGGGAGTACCATTACTGAGTCAATGTGTGGGGTACCGGTTAGTGGAGGTAATATATACAGGGAGTACCATTACTGAGTCAATGTGTGGGGTACCGGTTAGTGGGGGTCATTGAGGTAATGTGTATATACAGAGGGTACAGGTTAGTGGGGGTCATTGAGGTAATATATACAGAGGGTACAGGTTAGTGGAGGTCATTGAGGTAATATATATACAGAGGGTACAGGTTAGTGGAGGTCATTGAGGTAATATATATACAGAGGGTACAGGTTAGTGGAGATCATTGAGGTAATATATACACAAGGGGTACCGGTACTGAAAACACACTGCCCCTGTCAATATGGACAACACACTGCCCCTGTCAATACTGGCCCAACTGTTCTGGGGAACTACGGGAAGCTTCATAATGTGACTGGTGAAATGAAGGATCTACTTTATCACCTAACTTATTACACTAGTTGAGTGCAGGTATTTCCTTAAAGCAGCTACAGAAATGTAATAGTTTTGATGTAATGTTTAATCCTGCAGCTATTTCCAGATAGCCCAGTATATGGTGTGTGCTCTGAATGCAGCCCTAGCCTACTTTTTAAAGTTCACACACACAGATCATTAATGTATTGTATTTTCTCTCTGTGGTCATGTTTGTTACTGTGGCGTCCTGAAGGTTATCGAGCCTGAAGGACCTTGACTAGACATCTGGAACACCAAGTGGCCCTTTACATTCAGGGCTCAAGGTCTGTTTCTCTGGTGTGAACCAGAATGATTTGTTTGGAGCTCTGGAACGCTGGCGGTGTTCTATGGGTTCCAGACAGTGGAGGGGAAACTTGACCCGTTAACAGATGTTTGAGCCTGAGCCAAGGAGCTGCAGTGTGATCTGTAACCCAGAAACGGCCAGCTTTCTCCTTGTTGTGGCTGATCACTCACCGAGGAGAGTCTCCATTTGAGACAGAATCCTTATTCTCCTGAGTGAGTTCACATATCAAGACCCAGCTAAATGTTTTATCATTGACTATTGAAATGAGCGTAGGGCTTAATCATTTTGTAACCGAGGGGTGGGACACTATATAAAAGAAACACATCCCAGATATTATCTTGTACATGTCCCTGCACAATGTGGTTTGCCTGACAATGTACTGCCTGCAATTTATGGTGTGTGTGTTTGGTGGAGATGCCCGCCTCGTGCCTCGAGGGAGATGGGATGCTTCTGGTCTCCATTTGAAGGATGTAACCAACACTGCACGTGATTTAAAGGCTTGTTTCAGCTGGGAAAAGAAAACGAGGACATGGCTGAATATGGGTCTTATTGTTTCAACACAGTGAAAGATAGGGGTCTGTTATTGTTTCAACACAGTGAAAGATAGGGGTCTGTTATTGTTTCAACACAGCAAAAGATATGGGTCTGTTATTGTTTCAACACAGCAAAATATATGGGTCTGTTATTGTTTCAACACAGCAAAATATATGGGTCTGTTATTGTTTCAACACAGCAAAAGATATGGGTCTGTTATTGTTTCAACACAGCAAAATATATGGGTCTGTTATTGTTTCAACACAGCAAAAGATATGGGTCTGTTATTGTTTCAACACAGCAAAAGATAGGGGTCTGTTATTGTTTCAACACAGCAAAAGATATGGGTCTGTTATTGTTTCAACACAGCAAAAGATATGGGTCTGTTATTGTTTCAACACAGCAAAAGATATGGGTCTGTTATTGTTTCAACACAGCAAAAGATAGGGGTCTGTTATTGTTTCAACACGGTGAAAGATAGGGGTCTGTTATTGTTTCAACACAGTGAAAGATAGGGGTCTGTTATTGTTTCAACACAGCAAAAGATATGGGTCTGTTATTGTTTCAACACAGCAAAATATATGGGTCTGTTATTGTTTCAACACAGCAAAAGATATGGGTCTGTTATTGTTTCAACACAGCAAAATATATGGGTCTGTTATTGTTTCAACACAGCAAAATATATGGGTCTGTTATTGTTTCAACACAGCAAAAGATATGGGTCTGTTATTGTTTCAACACAGCAAAAGATAGGGGTCTGTTATTGTTTCAACACGGTGAAAGATTTCAGTGATGAAGAGTTTGAATAGTGTTATATATTATATTGTTTACCGCGGACGAGGACCTGCCACACGTTGTAGGGAGGTTTACCGCGGAGGAGGACCTGCCACACGTTGTAGGGAGATTTACCGCGGAGGAGGACCTTGTTGTAGGGAGGTTTACCGCGGAGGAGGACCTTGTTGTAGGGAGGTTTACCGCGGACGAGGACCTGACACATGTTGTAGTGAGGTTTACCGTGGAGGAGGACCTTGCTGTAGGGAGGTTTACCGTGGAGGAGGACCTTGCTGTAGGGAGGTTTACCGCGGAGGAGGACCTTGCTGTAGGGAGGTTTACCGCGGAGGAGGACCTTGCTGTAGGGAGGTTTACCGCGGAGGAGGACCTGCCACATGTTGTAGGGAGGTTTACTGCGGAGGAGGACCTTGCTGTAGGGAGGTTTACCGCGGAGGAGGACCTTGCTGTAGGGAGGTTTACCGTGGAGGAGGACCTTGTTGTAGGGAGGTTTACCGCGGAGGAGGACCTTGTTGTAGGGAGGTTTACCGCGGAGGAGGACCTTGCTGTAGGGAGGTTTACCGCGGAGGAGGACCTTGCTGTAGGGAGGTTTACTGCGGAGGAGGACCTTGCTGTAGGGAGGTTTACAGCGGAGGAGGACCTAGTTGTAGGGAGGTTTACAGCGGAGGGGGAGATTTACAGCGGAGGAGGACCTAGTTGTAGGGAGGTTTACAGCGGAGGAGGACCTTGTTGTAGGGAGGTTTACAGCGGAGGAGGACCTAGTTGTAGGGAGGTTTACAGCGGAGGAGGACCTTGTTGTAGGGAGGTTTACCGCGGACGAGGACCTTGTTGTAGGGAGGTTTACCGCGGACGAGGACCTTGTTGTAGGGAGGTTTACCGCGGAGGAGGACCTTGTTGTAGGGAGGTTTACTGCGGAGGAGGACCTTGTTGTATTGAGGTTTACCGCGGAGGAGGACCTAGTTGTAGGGAGGTTTACAGCGGAGGAGGACCTGCCACACGTTGTAGGGAGGTTTACCGCGGAGGACCACCTTGTTGTAGGGAGGTTTACCGCGGAGGAGGACCTTGTTGTAGGGAGGTTTACCGCGGAGGAGGACCTTGTTGTAGGGAGGTTTACCGCGGAGGAGGACCTTGTTGTAGGGAGGTTTACCGCGGAGGAGGACCTTGTTGTAGGGAGGTTTACCGCGGAGGAGGACCTTGTTGTAGGGAGGTTTACCGCGGAGGAGGACCTTGTTGTAGGGAGGTTTACCGCGGAGGAGGACCTTGTTGTAGGGAGGTTTACCGCGGAGGAGGACCTTGTTGTAGGGAGGTTTACCGCGGAGGAGGACCTTGTTGTAGGGAGGTTTACCGCGGAGGAGGACCTTGTTGTAGGGAGGTTTACCGCGGAGGAGGACCTTGTTGTAGGGAGGTTTACCGCGGAGGAGGACCTTGCTGTGCTGCATTCTAGAACAATGAACTAGAACCACCATGCAAAACACTCAGCTGTTTTTCTTCTTTTCCCTCCAACATGGTTGTCTATGGTCATGTCTGAATAAGCAGATAGTCCTCGTGTCACAATCCAAAGTAGTTGAGTTGTTCTTTTGAATAAATCTGTGAAGATGGACTTCACTACACCATGTCTGTGATTGCTCAGAGACCAGGGGAATTATTGACAGAGAGAATGTTCTGGTTTCCTTCTTTTGCATATTGGAGGAGAGGGAGAGAGGTCAGGGAAATACTCTGCACTTTGTTCTCCCTCCCTGCTGGGCTGTCTGTAGCTCACTACCATGACAGACAGCAGTAGCTATCAAAATGACCAGGATTCTGCTGGGATATTTCTGTTGTGTGGGGTTGTATCATTGCCCTAGAAAAGCACTCCTCCTGTACACTATTCCCTTTGAAGTAGTGGTGGGTGAAGATGTTTCAGCGTTAGTTTCTACCGATGAATGTTTAGTTTATTTTCCTCAGCTATTTCTGGCGCAGCAGTGGGGAAGGGGATTTCTGCTGGATCAGCCTCACATCCTGCCTGAGCCTCACATCCTGCCTGAGCCTCACATCCTGCCTGAGCCTCACATCCTGCCTGAGCCTCACATCCTGCCTGAGCCTCACATCCTGCCTGAGCCTCACATCCTGCCTGAGCCTCACATCCTGCCTGAGCCTCACATCCTGCCTGAGCCTCACATCCTGCCTGAGCCTCACATCCTGCCTGAGCCTCACATCCTGCCTGAGCCTCACATCCTGCCTGAGCCTCACATCCTGCCTGAGCCGCACATCCTGCCTGAGCCGCACATCCTGCCTGAGCCGCACATCCTGCCTGAGCCGCACATCCTGCCTGAGCCGCACATCCTGCCTGAGCCGCACATCCTGCCTGAGCCGCACATCCTGCCTGAGCCTCATCTGGAACTCTGTTCACTTTAGCAGTAGCCGATCTTCCTTCCCGCTCTCCCAGAGGGGGGGCTGGAGCAGTGGCCTGGTCCAGAGGGGGGGCTGGAGCAGTGGCCTGGTCCAGAGGGGGCTGGAGCAGTGGCCTGGTCCAGAGGGGGGGGGGCTGGAGCAGTGGCCTGGTCCAGAGGGGGCGGGAGCAGTGGCCTGGTCCAGAGGGGGCGGGAGCAGTGGCCTGGTCCAGAGGGGGGCGGGAGCAGTGGCCTGGTCCAGAGGGGGGCTGGAGCAGTGGCCTGGTCCAGAGGGGGGGCTGGAGCAGTGGCCTGGTCCAGAGGGGGGGCTGGAGCAGTGGCCTGGTCCAGAGGGGGGGCTGGAGCAGTGCGGTTTCATCCAAGCGTGGGTGACAAACTGAAAAGGCCTCTTGTGCTGCAACGTGGTCTGGTCCTGGAATGCTGGATTGTGGAGCTGGTCTCATGCTGCTCTCATTAGACATATTGCTGTAGCTGGCAGCAGAGAAAATGGGGGGAGTGAGGGAGAGGTTGTGGGAGAAGGGAGAGCAGCATGGGCTGAGGGAGAGGTTGAGGGAGTGGGAGAGCAGGGAGAGGTGGAGGTATTGGAGGGAGAGCAGGGAGAGGTGGAGGGAGAGCAGGGAGAGGTGGAGGGAGAGCAGGGAGAGGTGGCGGGAGAGCAGGGAGAGGTGGAGGTAGTGGAGGGAGAGCAGGGAGAGGAGCAGGGAGAGGTGGAGGAAGAGCAGGTGGAGGTGGAGGAAGAGCAGGGAGAGGTGGAGGGAGAGCAGGGAGAGGTGGAGGGAGAGCAGGGAGAGGTGGAGGGAGAGCAGGGAGAGGTGGAGGGAGAGCAGGGAGAGGTGGAGGGAGAGCAGGGAGAGGTGGAGGGAGAGCAGGGAGAGGTGGAGGGAGAGCAGGGAGAGGTGGAGGGAGAGGTGGAGGTAGTGGAGGAAGAGCAGGGAGAGGTGGAGGAAGAGCAGGGAGAGGTGGAGGTGGAGGGAGAGCAGGGAGAGGTGGAGGGAGTGGAGGAAGAGCAGGGAGAGGTGGAGGGAGAGCAGGGAGAGGTGGAGGGAGAGCAGGGAGAGGTGGAGGGAGAGGTGGAGGGAGAGCAGGGAGAGGTGGAGGTAGTGGAGGGAGAGCAGGTGGAGGGAGAGCAGGGAGAGGTGGAGGTAGTGGAGGAAGAGCAGGGAGAGGTGGAGGGAGAGCAGGGAGAGGTGGAGGTGGAGGGAGAGCAGGGAGAGGTGGAGGGAGTGGAGGAAGAGCAGGGAGAGGTGGAGGTAGTGGAGGGAGAGCAGGGAGAGGTGGAGGTAGTGGAGGGAGAGCAGGGAGAGGTGGAGGGAGAGCAGGGAGAGGTGGAGGGAGAGGTGGAGGGAGAGCAGGGAGAGGTGGAGGTAGTGGAGGGAGAGCAGGTGGAGGGAGAGCAGGGAGAGGTGGAGGTAGTGGAGGGAGAGCAGGGAGAGGTGGAGGGAGAGCAGGGAGAGGTGGAGGGAGAGCAGGGAGAGGTGGAGGTAGTGGAGGGAGAGGTGGAGGTAGTGGAGGGAGAGCAGGGAGAGGTAGGGTAAAAGCAGTGAGAGGTAGGGTGAGGTGGAGGTAGTGGGAGAGCAGGGAGCGGTAGGGTGAGGTAGTGGGAAGAGGGAGAACAGAGAACAGCAGGGGCAGTGAAGTAGTGGGGTTCCCACAGTGAGCAGCATGGGGTCCCTGTAGCCTCTGCCTCATCCCAGCTGTACCTCACCACCGCTCCCAGAGGCCTCCCCTTAAACCCACCCACTCTCTTCCCACCTCTCATCCAGCTCTCCTGGCTGGATGAGGGATGTTTTCCTGTCTCGCTTTCCCTCCTCCGCTTCTTCTTTCTCCCTCCCGTCACCCTCCTCTAAAATGTGAATGACTGGCTCTTTCTCTTTCTCCCTCCCGCCGGTCTCCTCTAAAATGTGAATGACTGGCTCTTCCTTTCTCTTCCTCCCTCCCATCGTTCTTTCTTCAGTTCTCTCACACTTCCCCTTCTAGAATGTGACTGCGGGGTCTGTGTTTACAGCTTCCTGAGCGTAATTCTTTCCCTCCTTTTTTAAGTCTGACCTGCTGAACTCTGAGGTCAGGGTGTGTTAGTGATTCCCTGGTGGGACCTGCCCCATTGTAGTATGGGCGTTTTGTTTCATTTAGTTCCTAATTATCCTGCAGATCTCCTCAAGGCCTGAATGAAATATTGAATGGCTGCGTATAGAGTGAGTGTTCTACTGTATCAACCCTACTGCTGAGAGAACTAGGGTTCTACTGTATCAACCCTACTGCTGAGAGAACGAGGGTTCTACTGTATCAACCCTACTGCTGAGAGAATGTGGGTTCTACTGTATCAACCCTACTGCCGAGAGAATGTGGGTTCTACTGTATCAACCCTACTGCTGAGAGAATGTGGGTTCTAATGTATCAACCCTACTGCTGAGAGGATGAGGGTTCTACTGTATCAACCCTACTGCTGAGAGAATGAGGGTTCTACTGTATCAACCCTACTGCTGAGAGAACGAGGGTTCTACTGTATCAACCCTACTGCTGAGAGAACGAGGGTTCTACTGTATCAACCCTACTGCTGAGAGAACAAGGGTTCTACTGTATCAACCCGACTGCTGAGAGAATGAGGGTTCTACTGTATCAACCCTACTGCTGAGAGAATGAGGGTTCTACTGTATCAACCCTACTGCTGAGAGAATGTGGGTTCTACTGTATCAACCCTACTGCTGAGAGAATGAGGGTTCTACTGTATCAACCCTACTGCTGAGAGAATGTGGGTTCTACTGTATCAACCCTACTGCTGAGAGAATGTGGGTTCTACTGTATCAACCCTACTGCTGAGAGAACGAGGGTTCTACTGTATCAACCCTACTGCTGAGAGAATGAGGGTTCTACTGTATCAACCCTACTGCTGAGAGAATGAGGGTTCTACTGTATCAACCCTACTGCATCAACCCTACTGCTGAGAGAATGTGGGTTCTACTGTATCAACCCTACTGCTGAGAGAATGAGGGTTCTACTGTATCAACCCTACTGCTGAGAGAATGAGGGTTCTACTGTATCAACCCTACTGCTGAGAGAATGAGGGTTCTACTGTATCAACCCTACTGCTGAGAGAATGTGGGTTCTACTGTATCAACCCTACTGCTGAGAGAATGAGGGTTCTACTGTATCAACCCTACTGCTGAGAGAATGAGGGTTCTACTGTATCAACCCTACTGCTGAGAGAATGTGGGTTCTACTGTATCAACCCTACTGCTGAGAGAATGAGGGTTCTACTGTATCAACCCTACTGCTGAGAGAATGTGGGTTCTACTGTATCAACCTCCTCTCCTCTCCGGGGTCGGGATGTAGCCTCCTCTCCTCCTCCTCGGGGTCGGGATGTAGCCTCCTCTCCTCCTCCTCGGGGTCGGGATGTAGCCTCCTCTCCTCCTCCTCGGGGTCGGGATGTAGCCTCCTCTCCTCCTCCTCGGGGTCGGGATGTAGCCTCCTCTCCTCCTCCCCGGGGTCGGGATGTAGCCTCCTCTCCTCCTCCCCGGGGTCGGGATGTAGCCTCCTCTCCTCCTCCCCGGGGTCGGGATGTAGCCTCCTCTCCTCCTCCCCGGGGTCTGGACGTAGCCTCCTCTCCTCCCCGGGGTCTGGACGTAGCCTCCTCTCCTCCTCCCCGGGGTCTGGACGTAGCCTCCTCTCCTCCCCGGGGGGTCTGGACTGTATCAGCCTCCTCTCCTCCCCGGGGGTCCGGGGGTCGGGGGAGCCTCCTCTCCTCCTCCCCGAACGAAGGTTCTACGTAGCCTCCCTCCTCTCCTCCTCCCGGGACTGTATCCTCCTCTACTCCTGGAGAATGGGGGATGTCCTCCTCCCCTCTCCCTCCCCGGGGTCAGGATGTAGCCTCAGGTTTATTTCTGAAGAAAACATGCCCTGTAATTTGTACAACAACCTTCTCATAATTGGTATATTAAAAAAGTCTGAGGTTCCTAATGCTGTAAACGCACATGATGTAATTAACCTACATTTAACATCTGTTTAATGATGTGAGAAAGTTAAATCCATCAAGATGCTACAACCAATGTAACTGAACAGGATTGTGTGTGAATTTGTTTTTCTTTATTTGTTCAGTCACACTCAGCATGGGTTGTAGTCGAGTAGGAAGCCACTCCGTGTGGCAGCATCAAGGAACACCGTACTAAAAGAGTGTTTCCCTGCCTGACCTTGTCGTAGTACCTCTGCCAATATGCCACTAATGATCCTGAATCCTAAAATGCTGTTTTGCATGATGTCAGGCTGCCAATGACCCTAAAGTGAACCAAAATACTCGTACAGGGTCTGTATCTGAAGTCTAGGTTCCTGCATGGAGATGAACCTGGCTTGTTGGCTGTGTATCCAACATGTCTGAGCACCTTGTCTTATCCCCTGAACAATGGAATAGCTATCCAGTATTTGACAAGTGTCCAGTCTACATTTTATTCTGACCACACAGACGGAGTCTTCATTGAAAGCATTTCTACGTTGTCTAGGCCAGTGAGACGGACTAAGTCTTAGTTTAAGGAGATATTTACATGGTAAGGACAGACGAGATATTCACATTTTTCTCCAACTGAAAGACATTAAGTCAGTCCACCCCTCCCTGAGCGGAGCTGGGGTTCAGAGAAAAGGGAAACACTAACGCACGCCACTCAGCTCTACGGTCTTGAATTGGGAAAACAATGTGAAAACAGCTGACAAGGTGGCAGTACTATGGACATCTGACACTACTAGACGGGAGCTACAGTATGGACATCTGACACTACTAGACGGGAGCTACAGTATGGACATCTGACAATACTAGACGGGAGCTACAGTATGGACATCTGACAATACTAGACGGGAGCTACAGTATGGACATCTGACAATACTAGACGGGAGCTACAGTATGGACATCTGACAATACTAGACGGGAGCTACAGTATGGACATCGGACACTACTAGACGGGAGCTACAGTATGGACATCGGACACTACTAGACGGGAGCTACAGTATGGACATCGGACACTACTAGACGGGAGCTACAGTATGGACATCGGACACTACTAGACGGGAGCTACAGTATGGACCTCGGACACTACTAGACGGGAGCTACAGTATGGACCTCGGACACTACTAGACGGGAGCTACAGTATGGACATCTGACAATACTAGACGGGAGCTACAGTATGGACCTCGGACACTACTAGACGGGAGCTACAGTATGGACATCGGACACTACTAGACGGGAGCTACAGTATGATCCTCGGACACTACTAGACGGGAGCTACAGTATGATCCTCGGACACTACTAGACGGGAGCTACAGTATGGACATCGGACACTACTAGACGGGAGCTACAGTATGGACCTCGGACACTACTAGACGGGAGCTACAGTATGATCCTCGGACACTACTAGACGGGAGCTACAGTATGGACGTCGGACACTACTAGACGGGAGCTACAGTATGGACATCTGACAATACTAGACGGGAGCTACAGTATGGACCTCGGACACTACAGTATGGACATCGGACACTACTAGACGGGAGCTACAGTATGGACATCTGACAATACTAGACGGGAGCTACAGTATGATCCTCGGACACTACTAGACGGGAGCTACAGTATGGACGTCGGACACTACTAGACGGGAGCTACAGTATGGACGTCTGACAATACTAGACGGGAGCTACAGTATGGACATCGGACACTACAGTAAGGACGTCGGACAATACTAGACGGGAGCTACAGTATGGACGTCGGACAATACTAGACGGGAGCTACAGTATGGACGTCTGACAATACTAGACGGGAGCTACAGTATGGACATCGGACACTACTAGAGGGGAGCTACAGTATGGACATCGGACACTACTAGACGGGAGCTACAGTATGGACATCGGACACTACTAGACGGGAGCTACAGTATGGACCTCGGACACTACTAGACGGGAGCTACAGTATGGACATCTGACAATACTAGACGGGAGCTACAGTATGGACCTCGGACACTACTAGACGGGAGCTACAGTATGGACATCGGACACTACTAGACGGGAGCTACAGTATGATCCTCGGACACTACTAGACGGGAGCTACAGTATGGACATCGGACACTACTAGACGGGAGCTACAGTATGGACATCTGACAATACTAGACGGGAGCTACAGTATGATCCTCGGACACTACTAGACGGGAGCTACAGTATGGACGTCGGACACTACTAGACGGGAGCTACAGTATGGACCTCGGACATTACTAGACGGGAGCTACAGTATGGACGTCGGACAATACTGGACGGGAGCTACAGTATGGACATCGGACACTACAGTAAGGACGTCGGACAATACTAGACGGGAGCTACAGTATGGACGTCGGACAATACTAGACGGGAGCTACAGTATGGACGTCTGACAATACTAGACGGGAGCTACAGTATGGACATCGGACACTACTAGACGGGAGCTACAGTATGGACCTCGGACACTACTAGACGGGAGCTACAGTATGGACCTCGGACACTACTAGACGGGAGCTACAGTCCCAGGCTGGACATCTGACAATACTAGGCGGGGCTACAGTATGGACCTCGGACACTACTCCCAGGGAGCTACAGGATGGACATCGGACACTACTAGATCCTTCCCAGGGAGCTACGGGGATGGGTTGATCCTCGGACACTACTGCTTTCCCAGGCGGGGCTACAGTATGGACATCGGACACTACTAGCTTTCCCAGGGAGCTACAGTATGGACATCTGACAATGGGTTTCAATGGCAACACTGGAACCTGCTTTCCCAGTATGATCCTCGGACACTACTAGGATTGGGAGCTACAGTATGGACGTCCCGGACACTACTCCGGGGGGAGCTACAGTATGGACCTCGGACCTGCTACTCCGGGAGCTACAGTATGGACGTCGGACAATACTGGACACTGGGAGCTTTCCCAGGCTGGACCCGGACATTGGGTTTAAGGACGCACTGGACAATACTAGACTGGGAGCTACAGTATGGATTCGGACAATACTACACGGGAGCTACAGTATTCCCGTCTGACAATACTAGACGGGAGCTTCAGTATGGACACTGGACCTACTCCCAGGCGGGAGCTACGGGTATGGACATCGGACACTACCGGGACGGGGAGCTTCAGTATGGACATCGGACACTACCCGGGGAGTTACAGTATGGACCTGGACACTACTAGGCGGGAGCTACAGTATGGACCTCGGACACTACTAGACGGGAGCTACAGTATGGACATCTGACAATACTAGACGGGAGCTACAGTTTATGGACCTGGACACTACCAGGCGGGAGCTACAGTATGGACATCGGACACTACTACTGGGAGCTACAGTATGATCCTCGGACACTACTAGGATGGGGAGCTACAGTATGGACATCGGACACTACTAGGACGGGAGCTACAGTATGGACCTCGGACACTACTAGACGGGAGCTACAGTATGATCCTCGGACACTACTAGCCAGGCAGCTACAGTATGGACGTCGGACACCACTCCGGGAGCTACAGTATGGACATCTGACAATACTAGACGGGAGCTACAGTATGGACCTCGGACACTACAGTATGGACATCGGACACTACTAGACGTGGAGCTACAGTATGGACATCTGACAAGCCAGCCTAACAGGTGGTGAACCAGCCAGCTAGCCAGTATGATCCTCGGACACTACTAGACGGGAGCTACAGTATGGACGCCAGGACACTACAGACGGGAGTGTTCTTAAAGCAACACTAACCTAATCCAGGCCCTACAGTATGGACCTCGGACATTACTAGACAGGAGCTACAGTATGGACCTCGGACATTCTTAGTTTACGGGAGCTACATATGGACGTGGACAATACTGGGACGGGAGCCACAGTATTTTCGTCGGACACTACTAGACAGGAGCTACAGTATGGACGTCGGACAATACTAGACGGGAGCTACAGTTCATGGACCTCGGACACTACAGTATGGACTCGGACAATCTTTGCATTTACATGTTTAGGCTAAAACAATGACAATACTAGGACAAGGTGGAGTACAGTATGGACCTCGGACACTACTAGACGGAGCTACAGTATGGAATGTGTTTGTTCTTGTTGGACACTACTAGTGGGAGCTACAGTATGGACATCTGACAGGGTTCTACTAGGCGGGAGCTACAGTATGGACCTCGGACACTACTAGACGGGAGCTGCAGTGGACATCGGACACTACAGTCTCGGGAGCTACAGTATGGACCTCGGACACTACTAGAAGGGAGCTACAGTATGGACATCGGACACTACTGCCCTGCATTCTGATTTAATAGGCTGGCTGTGGCTCGCTGTCTTCAATCACAATGACTCTGTCCTTCCACCATCAACTCTGTCCAAGGTTTAGACGGGAGCTACAGTATGGACATCTGACAATACTAGACGGGAGCTACAGTATGGACCTCGGACACTACTAGACGGGAGCTACAGTATGGACATCTGACAATACTAGACGGGAGCTACAGTATGGACCTCGGACACTACTAGACGGGAGCTACAGTATGGACATCGGACACTACTAGACGGGAGCTACAGTATGGACCTCGGACACTACTAGACGGGAGCTACAGTATGATCCTCGGACACTACTAGACGGGAGCTACAGTATGGACGTCGGACACTACTAGAGTGGGCTGGGAGCTACAGTATGGACATCTGACAATACTAGACGGGAGCTACAGTATGGACCTCGGACACTACAGTATGGACATCGGACACTACTAGACGGGAGCTACAGTATGGACATCTGACAATACTAGACGGGAGCTACAGTATGATCCTCGGACACTACTAGACGGGAGCTACAGTATGGACGTCGGACACTACTAGACGGGAGCTACAGTATGGACCTCGGACATTACTAGACGGGAGCTACAGTATGGACAGGTCGGACACTACTGGGACGGGAGCTACAGTATGGACCTCGGACACTACAGTATGGACGTCGGACAATACTAGACGGGAGCTACAGTATGGACGTCGGACAATACTGGACGGGAGCTACAGTATGGACCTCAGACACTACTAGACGGGAGCTACAGTATGGACATCAGACACTACTAGACGGGAGCTACAGTATGATCCTCGGACACTACTAGACGGGAGCTACAGTATGGACATCGGACACTACTAGACGGGAGCTACAGTATGGACCTCGGACACTACTAGACGGGGGCTGTGCTCTGCTTCGGTAGGGGAGAGGTGACGGTGCTCTGCTTCGGTAGGGGAGAGGTGACGGTGCTCTGCTTCGGTAGGGGAGAGGTGACGGTGCTCTGCTTCGGTAGGGGAGAGGTGACGGTGCTCTGCTATCGGTAGGGGGAGGTGACGGTGCTCTGCTTCGGTAGGGGAGAGGTGACGGTGCTCTGCTTCGGTAGGGGAGAGGTGACGGTGCTCTGCTTCGGTAGGGGAGAGGTGACGGTGCTCTGCTTTGGTAGGGGAGAGGTGACGGTGCTCTGCTTTGGTAGGGGAGAGGTGACGGTGCTCTGCTTCGGCACCTACACATTTGCCACGTAGCCTATACTTTGAAGACTGCTCTTTCTTAGACCTTGTAATCAGTCCTCAGTGTTATCTTGGCCAGGCATGTGTTTCTTTCACCAGGACAGTAGTAGTAGTCTTTATCAGATCTTGTATTCTTTATCAGATCTTGTATTCTATTCTCAGTGTTGCCAAGGCCAATATCTACTGTCATGTGCTGTGGAATGGGAGATCCTGTCTCGATCCTATCCCAGGCTGAGGCTACCCGGGGATGGGTTTCAATACGGCAACACTGGAACCTGCTTTCCCAGGCTGAGGCTACCCAGTATGATGGGATCGGCAACACTGGAACCTGGTTTCAGGCTGTCAGCAGTACCCACGGCAACACTGGAACCTGCTTTCCCAGGCTGAGGCTACCTGCTTTCCCAGGCTGAGGCTACCCGGGGATTGGGTTTCAATACGGCAACACTGGAACCTGCTTTCCCAGGCTGAGGCTACCCGGGGATTGGGTTTCAATACGGCAACACTGGAACCTGCTTTCCCAGGCTGAGGCTACCCGGGGATGGGTTTCAATACGGCAACACTGGAACCTGCTTTCCCAGGCTGAGGCTACCCGGGGATTGGGTTTCAATACGGCAACACTGGAACCTGCTTTCCCAGGCTGAGGCTACCCGGGGATGGGTTTCAATACGGCAACACTGGAACCTGCTTTCCTTGGGCGTTGGAGGATGGTACTTTGACTTCTCAAACGCTTTTTCACATGTGGTTTAGTTTTCACGTTGCTGGTTGCGGCTGCAGGGGTAGACGGGCCAGCACGGAGACTGGCAGGTGCCACAGAGACAGGCCGTCAGCCAGCCAGGCGATGAGACAGGCCGTGAGACAGACAGCCAGGCAGACAGGCCGTGAGACAGACAGTCAGACAGGCCGTCAGCCAGCCAGCCAGCCAGCCAGGTGGTGAGACAGCCAGCCAGCCAGCCAGCCAGACAGAGCGACAGCCCGTGAGACAGACAGCCAGGCAGACAGCCAGGCGGTGAGGGCTACCACTCCCTCCACTTGTACCAGCCTGTTCTATTCCATAATGAACCTCCCCTGTCAGGGGATCATCTGTCGTCAGACCGGCTTGAAAGCCAAATGTGTTCTTAAAGCAACACTAACCTAATCCAGGCCCTGCCTGGCGGGGAGCACGTGTCTCCAACAGAGACCTGCTTTGTTCCCCCAGCAGCAGCCTCGTGTGGAACATTGTACTTTTCTCCACCCCCTCTGCTGCTAAATCTTTTGCATTTCAGCATGTTTGAGGCTAACCAATCACATGACTAAATAGTAGGACTTCTTCCCGTGTTAGCTGGTCACTGAACTCTATTCAAGTCCAGATTCTCCATGTTGTGAATGTGTTTGTTCTTGTTGGAAGCTGTTGTCCATTGTGGGATGTTCTGCACTTCCTACTCCTCTGTCTTCTGAAGGGTTCTGTCTGTGTGCTGGCGGAGCTGGGAATGTTTCATCCAAACACAGACATCCTCAGGTTGTTTCCATGCACGGCGGGGCTTGCAGTGTAAAACGGTTTACTCTGCATGTCTCTGAGCGACCTGTTGTAAATTCCCCGGGCTAGAAGTTCTCTTCGAAGGTCAAGGTCATGTTATGGTTGTAATGGGAGGGAGGGGAGATGGACAGTAGATGGTGTAAACAGGACTGGCCTCCAACTGCCCTGCATTATGATGTAATAGGCTTGCTGTGGCTTGCTGTCTTAAATCACAATGACTCCACTCTACCCCACCTACCTACCTCCACCATCACACTCTGTCCTACCTACAGATGTTGCAGCTTAATTTGACCTGTATTGTTGCAGCAATTGTAACTTTTAGTCCATAATGTTTGTTCAGTGGGTAGGCTATCAGCTGTGGTGTTCATCCGCGCAGGCTGGTTGTAGGTAGTCAGCAGTATGCGGGTCTGGTTTGGGGAGGCACAGGCGGATGGTAGGGAGGCCTAGTGGGCAGTATGAGTGGTCGGATGGTAGGAGGCTGGGCGGATCAGCAGTATGAGCCGGCCGGCCCAGCGGGCCGGATGGTCAGGGATGGGCTGGTCTGCCGGCGGCCTAGCGGGCCGGATGGTAGGGAGGCCGGCCGGCCTAGCGGGCCGGATGGTAGGGAGGCCGGGCCGGATTGTCAGGTAGGCAGTATGGTCGGCCTGGTTTAGTCAACGGGCTGGATTGTCAGGTAGTCAGCAGTATGAGCTGGTCTGGTTTCAACAGGCTGGTTGTCAGGTAGTCAGCAGTATGAGTGGTCTGGTTTCAACAGGCTGGTTGTCAGGTAGTCAGCAGTATGAGTGGTCTGGCTTCAACAGGCTGGTTGTCAGGGTCAGCAGTATGAGTGGTCCTCAACAGGCTGGTTGTCAGGTAGTCAGCAGGATGAGTGGTCTGGAGGCCTGGTTGTCAGGCAGCAGTATGAGTGGTCTGGTTTCAACAGGCTGGTTGTCAGGAGTCAGCAGTATGAGTGGTCTGGCTCAACAGGCTGGTTGTCAGGTAGTCAGCAGTATGAGTGGTCTGGTTTCAACAGGCTGGTTGTCAGGTAGTCAGCAGTATGAGTGGTCTGGTTTCAACAGGCTGGTTGTCAGGTAGTCAGCAGTATGAGTGGTCTGGTTTCAACAGGCTGGTTGTCAGGTAGTCAGCAGTATGAGTGGTCTGGTTTGCAACAGGCTGGTTGTCAGGTAGTCAGCAGTATGAGTGGTCTGGTTTCAACAGGCTGGTTGTCAGGTAGTCAGCAGTATGAGTGGTCTGGTTTCAACAGGCTGGTTGTCAGGTAGTCAGCAGTATGAGTGGTCTGGTTTCAACAGGCTGGTTGTCAGGTAGTCAGCAGTATGAGTGGTCTGGTCTGCAACAGGCTGGTTGTCAGGTAGTCAGCAGTATGAGTGGTCTGGTTTCAACAGGCTGGTTGTCAGGTAGTCAGCAGTATGAGTGGTCTGGTTTCAACAGGCTGGTTGTCAGGTAGTCAGCAGTATGAGTGGTCTGGTTTCAACAGGCTGGTTGTCAGGTAGTCAGCAGTATGAGTGGTCTGGTTTCAACAGGCTGGTTGTCAGGTAGTCAGCAGTATGAGTGGTCTGGTTTCAACAGGCTGGTTGTCAGGTAGTCAGCAGTATGAGTGGTCTGGTTTCAACAGGCTGGTTGTCAGGTAGTCAGCAGTATGAGTGGTCTGGTTTCAACAGGCTGGTTGTCAGGTAGTCAGCAGTATGAGTGGTCTGGTTTCAACAGGCTGGTTGTCAGGTAGTCAGCAGTATGAGTGGTCTGGTTTCAACAGGCTGGTTGTCAGGTAGTCAGCAGTATGAGTGGTCTGGTTTCAACAGGCTGGTTGTCAGGTAGTCAGCAGTATGAGTGGTCTGGTTTCAACAGGCTGGTTGTCAGGTAGTCAGCAGTATGAGTGGTCTGGTCTGCAACAGGCTGGTTGTCAGGTAGTCAGCAGTATGAGTGGTCTGGTTTCAACAGGCTGGTTGTCAGGTAGTCAGCAGTATGAGTGGTCTGGTTTCAACAGGCTGGTTGTCAGGTAGTCAGCAGTATGAGTGGTCTGCAACAGGCTGGTTGTCAGGTAGTCAGCAGTATGAGTGGTCTGGTTTCAACAGGCTGGTTGTCAGGTAGTCAGCAGTATGAGTGGTCTGCAACAGGCTGGTTGTCAGGTAGTCAGCAGTATGAGTGGTCTGGTTTCAACAGGCTGGTTGTCAGGTAGTCAGCAGTATGAGTGGTCTGGTTTCAACAGGCTGGTTGTCAGGTAGTCAGCAGTATGAGTGGTCTGGTTTCAACAGGCTGGTTGTCAGGTAGTCAGCAGTATGAGTGGTCTGGTTTCAACAGGCTGGTTGTCAGGTAGTCAGCAGTATGAGTGGTCTGGTTTCAACAGGCTGGTTGTCAGGTAGTCAGCAGTATGAGTGGTCTGGTTTCAACAGGCTGGTTGTCAGGTAGTCAGCAGTATGAGTGGTCTGGTTTCAACAGGCTGGTTGTCAGGTAGTCAGCAGTATGAGTGGTCTGGTCTGCAACAGGCTGGTTGTCAGGTAGTCAGCAGTATGAGTGGTCTGGTTTCAACAGGCTGGTTGTCAGGTAGTCAGCAGTATGAGTGGTCTGGTCTGCAACAGGCTGGTTGTCAGGTAGTCAGCAGTATGAGTGGTCTGGTTTCAACAGGCTGGTTGTCAGGTAGTCAGCAGTATGAGTGGTCTGGTTTCAACAGGCTGGTTGTCAGGTAGTCAGTATGAGTATGAGGCTGGTTGTGGTCTGGTTTCAACAGGCTGGTTGTCAGGTAGTCAGCAGTATGAGTGGTCTGGTTTCAACAGGCTGGTTGTCAGGTAGTCAGCAGTAAGAGTGGTCTGGCTGTAGGCGTGCAGGGAGGCTGTAGGCGGGCAGGGAGGCTGTAGGCGGGCAGGGAGGCTGTAGGCGGGCAGGGAGGCTGTCAGGCGGGCAGGGAGGCTGTGGCGGGCAGGCTGTGGGCGGGGGAGGCTGTCAGGCGGGCAGGGAGGCTGTGGCGGGCAGGGAGGCTGTTGGCAGGTAGGCAGGGCAGGCTGTGGCGGGCAGGGAGGCTGGTTGGCGGGCAGGGAGGCTGTGGTCTGGGCAGGAGGCTGGTTGTCAGGTAGCGGGCAGGAGTGGCGGGCAGGGACAGGCTGTTGGCAGGTAGGCTGTAGGGAGGCTGTAGGCGGGCAGGCTGTTTCAACAGGCTGGTTGGCGGGGGAGGCTGTAGGCGGGCAGGGAGGCTGTGGCGGGCAGGGAGGCTGTGGCGGGCAGGGAGGCTGTGAGTGGTCTGGTTTCAACAGGCGGGCAGGGAGGGTGTGGGCGGGCAGGGAGGCTGTAGGCGGGCAGGGAGGCTGTGGCGGGCAGGGAGGCTGTGGCGGGCAGGGAGGCTGTAGGCGGGCAGGGAGGCTGTAGTATGAGTGGCGGGCAGGGAGGCTGTAGGCGGGCAGGGTTAGTCAGGCTGATTGTCTGGGTAGTATGTACATGTAGATATAGTTCATGTGTTCATGTGACTGCAGATGATGAACAGAGAGTAGCAGCAGTGTAGAAGGATACATGGCAACATTACAGAGACACAGATGGCCGTGGAAAAAACAAATATTGTCATTTCATTTTTCTATCCAGATCTATTTCACTGTATTTTTCTTGATGAGATTCTTCTCTCTCTGGTCTATAATTGGAGAGCAGTTCAGAGCCAGATACCCAACGAGCTGCTACTGAGAGAGAAACCAATCGCTTTGTTTCCTCGGGGGTGATTCGCTTATCATTTGTATTCTGAACATGGACACCAGTATTCCGCATCGCTGCCTAGTTACCACTTCTACTACATAGTAACCGTCTCACTGAGGGAGGATGGACATGGTGGTCGTAGTAACCGTCTCATTGAGGATGGACATGGTGGTCGTAGTAACCGTCTCACTGAGGGAGGATGGACATGGTGGTCATAGTAACCGTCTCACTGAGGGAGGATGGACATGGTGGTCATAGTAACCGTCTCTCTGAGGGAGGATGGACATGGTTGTCGTAGTAACCGTCTCACTGAGGGAGGATGGACATGGTGGTCATAGTAACCGTCTCACTGAGGGAGGATGGACATGGTGGTCATAGTAACCGTCTCACTGAGGGAGGATGGACATGGTGGTCATAGTAACCGTCTCACTGAGGGAGGATGGACATGGTGGTCATAGTAACCGTCTCACTGAGGATGGACATGGTGGTCATAGTAACCGTCTCACTTAGGATGGACATGGTGGTCGTAGTAACCATCTCACTGAGAGAGGATGGACATGGTGG
Organism: Oncorhynchus masou masou; assembly: GCF_036934945.1. Taxonomy (NCBI): domain Eukaryota; kingdom Metazoa; phylum Chordata; class Actinopteri; order Salmoniformes; family Salmonidae; genus Oncorhynchus; species Oncorhynchus masou. The sequence goes on from NC_088235.1 coordinate 1,598,073, forward strand.
TCATAGTAACCGTCTCACTGAGGGAGGATGGACATGGTGGTCATAGTAACCGTCTCTCTGAGGGAGGATGGACATGGTGGTCGTAGTAACCATCTCACTGAGGGAGGATGGACATGGTGGTCGTAGTAACCGTCTCACTGAGGGAGGATGGACATGGTGGTCGTAGTAACCGTCTCACTGAGGGAGGATGGACATGGTGGTCATAGTAACCGTCTCACTGAGGGAGGATGGACATGGTGGTCATAGTAACCGTCTCACTGAGGATGGACATGGTGGTCGTAGTAACCGTCTCTCTGAGGGAGGATGGACATGGTGGTCGTAGTAACCGTCTCACTGAGGGAGGATGGACATGGTGGTCATAGTAACCGTCTCACTGAGGGAGGATGGACATGGTGGTCGTAGTAACCGTCTCACTGAGGGAGGATGGACATGGTGGTCGTAGTAACCGTCTCACTGAGGATGGACATGGTGGTCGTAGTAACCACCTCACTGAGAGAGGATGGACATGGTGGTCATAGTAACCGTCTCACTGAGGGAGGATGGACATGGTGGTCTTAGTAACCGTCTCACTGAGGGAGGATGGACATGGTGGGCTTAGGATGGACATGGTGGTCTTACTGAGGGAGGATGGACATGGTGGTCGTAGTAACCGTCTCACTGAGGGAGGATGGACATGGTGGTCGTAGTAACCGTCTCACTGAGGGAGGATGGACATGGTGGTCGTAGTAACCGTCTCACTGAGGGAGGATGGACATGGTGGTCTTAGTAACCGTCTCACTGAGGGAGGATGGACATGGTGGTCGTAGTAACCGTCTCACTGAGGGAGGATGGACATGGTGGTCGTAGTAACCGTCTCACTGAGGGAGGATGGACATGGTGGTCGTAGTAACCGTCTCACTGAGGGAGGATGGACATGGTGGTCGTAGTAACCGTCTCACTGAGGGAGGATGGACATGGTGGTCGTAGTAACCGTCTCACTGAGGGAGGATGGACATGGTGGTCGTAGTAACCGTCTCACTGAGGGAGGATGGACATGGTGGTCGTAGTAACCGTCTCACTGAGGGAGGATGGACATGGTGGTCGTAGTAACCGTCTCACTGAGGGAGGATGGACATGGTGGTCGTAGTAACCGTCTCACTGAGGGAGGATGGACATGGTGGTCGTAGTAACCGTCTCACTGAGGGAGGATGGACATGGTGGTCGTAGTAACCGTCTCACTGAGGGAGGATGGACATGGTGGTCTTAGTAACCGTCTCACTGAGGGAGGATGGACATGGTGGTCTTAGTAACCGTCTCACTGAGGGAGGATGGACATGGTGGTCGTAGTAACCGTCTCACTGAGGGAGGATGGACATGGTGGTCGTAGTAACAGTCTCTCTGAGGGAGGATGGACATTGTGGTCGTAGTAACCGTCTCACTGAGGGAGGATGGACATGGTGGTCATAGTAACCGTCTCTCTGAGGGAGGATGGACATGGTGGTCGTAGTAACCGTCTCACTGAGGGAGGATGGACATGGTGGTCGTAGTAACCGTCTCACTGAGGGAGGATGGACATGGTGGTCGTAGTAACCGTCTCATTGAGGATGGACATGGTGGTCATAGTAACCACCTCACTGAGGGAGGATGGACATGGTGGTCATAGTAACCGTCTCACTTAGAGTGTGTGAGAGAAGAGAGCTGATTTGGTTTGGTGTGAGAGCAGAGAGAGCTGATTTGGTTTGGTGTGAGAGCAGAGAGAGCTGATTTGGTTTGGTGTGAGAGCTGATTTGGTTTGGTGTGAGAGCTGATTTGGTTTGGTGTGAGAGCTGATTTGGTTTGGTGTGAGAGCAGAGAGAGCTGATTTGGTTTGGTGTGAGAGCAGAGAGCTGATTTGGTTTGGTGTGAGAGCAGAGAGCTGATTTGGTTTGGTGTGAGAGCAGAGAGAGCTGATTTGGTTTGGTGTGAGAGCAGAGAGAGCTGATTTGGTTTGGTGTGAGAGCAGAGAGAGCTGATTTGGTTTGGTGTGAGAGCAGAGAGCTGATTTGGTTTGGTGTGAGAGCAGAGAGCTGATTTGGTTTGGTGTGAGAGCAGAGAGAGATTTGATTTGGTGTGAGAACAACAGCAAGCGATTCGGGTCAGATTCGTGTTGACTGGGGTTTGGTACTGAACAACAGCAAGAGACCCTGATTTGGATTTGTGTTGACTGGGGCCTTTATATGGTGAACAACAGCAAGACCCTCGGTCAGATCCGTTGTGTTGACTGGGGCCTTTATATACTGAACAACAGCAAACGACCCTCGGTCAGATCCGTCGTGTTGACTGGGGCCTTTATATACTGAACAACAGCAAACGACCCTCGGTCAGATCCGTCGTGTTGACTGGGGCCTTTATATACTGAACAACAGCAAACGACCCTCGGTCAGATCCGTTGTGTTGACTGGGGCCTTTATATACTGAACAACAGCAAACGACCCTCGGTCAGATCCGTTGTGTTGACTGGGGCCTTTATATACTGAACAACAGCAAACGACCCTCGGTCAGATCCGTTGTGTTGACTGGGGCCTTTATATACTGAACAACAGCAAACGACCCTCGGTCAGATCCGTTGTGTTGACTGGGGCCTTTATATACTGAACAACAGCAAACGACCCTCGGTCAGATCCGTTGTGTTGACTGAAGCCTTTATTGTTCAATACGCTCCACCTCCGGGCGGGCCAGTTCAATACGCTCCACCTCCGGGCGGGCCAGTTCAATACGCTCCACCTCCGGGCGGGCCAGTTCAATACGCTCCACCTCCGGGCGGGCCAGTTCAATACGCTCCACCTCCGGGCGGGCCAGTTCAATACGCTCCACCTCCGGGCGGGCCAGTTCAATACGCTCCACCTCCGGGCGGGCCAGTTCAATACGCTCCACCTCCGGGCGGGCCAGTTCAATAGGCTCCACCTCCGGGCGGGCCAGTTCAATAGGCTCCACCTCCGGGCGGGCCAGTTCAATAGGCTCCACCTCCGGGCGGGCCAGTTCAATAGGCTCCACCTCCGGGCGGGCCAGTTCAATAGGCTCCACCTCCGGGCGGGCCAGTTCAATAGGCTCCACCTCCGGGCGGGCCAGTTCAATAGGCTCCACCTCCGGGCGGGCCAGTTCAATAGGCTCCACCTCCGGGCGGGCCAGTTCAATAGGCTCCACCTCCGGGCGGGCCAGTTCAATAAGCTCCACCTCCGGGCGGGCCAGTTCTCACTGGAGAAGTGCTGTATAATCAGAATCTCTAATTATGACTGCATTTTAATGACCCAGTGTGTTTGTGGGATTGAAACGTCCGGCTTTTCCACTGCAGGCTGAGTAGCCATGAATTAGAGTCCCTAATGGCACCCTATTTCCTGTATAGTACCCTACTGTTGCCCAGAGCCCTATTCCCTATATAGAACACTACTGTTGACCAGAGCCCTCTTCCCTATATAGAACACTACTGTTGACCAGAGCCCTCTTCCCTATATAGAACACTACTGTTGACCAGAGCCCTATTCCCTATACAGAACCCTACTGTTGCCCAGAGCCCTATTCCCTATATAGAACACTACTGTTGACCAGAGCCCTCTTCCCTATATAGTACCCTACTGTTGACCAGAGCCCTCTTCCCTATATAGAACACTACTGTTGACCAGAGCCCTCTTCCTATATAGAACACCACTGTTGACCAGAGCCCTCTACCCTATATAGTACCCTACTGTTGACCAGAGCCCTCTTCTCTATATAGTACACTACTGTTGACCAGAGCCCATAGGGAATATATGTGTTTGTGTGAGAGAGAGACATGTCTGTAATGTGGCCTAGCCAGTCGTCAGTCCACTGCTGCCAGAGTTGTGATCATTCTGTGAGACAGTGTTGTCATTTATTTCTTCAGCCTGGTGAACCAGGACTATCAATCTGAAGTCCATATCACTGCAATTAACAGCTAATGTGTGGAACAGCATCCACTATAAACACTGTAGAATCCATTAGTGTTAGAGGGTCAGGGAGGAACTGAAGCTCTGTTTGTCTACCAAATACCACAAGGATTTCAGAGCTACTAGTTAAAAACAAACACAAGACATTTTGTTTTGTCTTTGAAAGTCTATTTTTCAAATCCTTCATTTGAGAGAGAGAGAGAGAGAGACATGTTCTGTTAACCTGATAACTATTGTCTCTCTGTCAGGGTCCTGTATCCAGACACAGGGCTGGTGGTTGCTAGTAGAGCCCACTGAAAGGGCAGGGTCTGTCTACTGCTACAAACCACTCTGTCCTGGACCCCTCTGGCAGCTATTGGCATCCCGTGCTCGGTCAGGTGGTATCTCTCAGCCGGCTGGCTCACGGAGTAAAGATGACATCCAGTCAGAGTAAATGGTTACAGGGCTAATGGTTCTCTTTCCTTTTAATGATCAGTCTGTGGGGACCATGCTACATGCATCGTCCCCGTAGTCCAGTGGAGTGGACTATGGGGAGGGAATGAGGACAGTCCAGTGGGGTGGGGAGGGAATGAGGACAGTCCAGTGGGGTGGACTATGGGGAGGGAATGAGGACAGTCCTGTGGGGTGGACTATGGGGAGGGAATGAGGACAGTCCTGTGGGGTGGGGAGGGAATGAGGACAGTCCTGTGGGGTGGACTATGGGGAGGGAATGAGGACAGTCTTGTGGGGTGGACTATGGGGAGGGAATGAGGACAGTCCTGTGGGGTGGACTATGGGGAGGGAATGAGGACAGTCCTGTGGGGTGGACTATGGGGAGGGAATGAGGACAGTCCTGTGGGGTGGACTATGGGGAGGGAATGAGGACAGTCCTGTGGGGTGGACTATGGGGAGGGAATGAGGACAGTCCTGTGGACTATGGGGAGGGAATGAGGACAGTCCTGTGGACTATGGGGAGGGAATGAGGACAGTCCTGTGGACTATGGGGAGGGAATGAGGACAGTCCTGTGGGGTGGACTATGGGGAGGGAATGAGGACAGTCCTGTGGGGTGGACTATGGGGAGGGAATGAGGACAGTCCTGTGGGGTGGACTATGGGGAGGGAATGAGGACAGTCCTGTGGGGTGGACTATGGGGAGGGAATGAGGACAGTCCTGTGGGGTGGACTATGGGGAGGTGAATGAGGACAGTCCTGTGGGGTGGACTATGGGGAGGGAATGAGGACAGTCCTGTGGGGTGGACTATGGGGAGGGAATGAGGACAGTCCTGTGGGGTGGGGAGGGAATGAGGACAGTCCTGTGGGGTGGGGAGGGAATGAGGACAGTCCTGTGGGGTGGACTGTGGGGAGGGAATGAGGACAGTCCTGTGGGGTGGTGGGGAGGGAATGAGGACAGTCCTGTGGGGTGGACTATGGGGAGGGAATGAGGACAGTCCTGTGGGGTGGACTATGGGGAGGGAATGAGGACAGTCCTGTGGGGTGGGGAGGGAATGAGGACAGTCCTGTGGGGTGGACTATGGGGAGGGAATGAGGACAGTCCTGTGGGGTGGGGAGGGAATGAGGACAGTCCTGTGGGGTGGACTATGGGGAGGGAATGAGGACAGTCCTGTGGGGTGGGGAGGGAATGAGGACAGTCCTGTGGGGTGGACTATGGGGAGGGAATGAGGACAGTCCTGTGGGGTGGGGAGGGAATGAGGACAGTCCTGTGGGGTGGACTATGGGGAGGGAATGAGGACAGTCCTGTGGGGTGGACTATGGGGAGGGAATGAGGACAGTCCTGTGGGGTGGACTATGGGGAGGGAATGAGGACAGTCCTGTGGGGTGGACTATGGGGGGGAGTCCTGTGGAATGAAGGACAGTCCTGTGGGGTGGACAGTCCTGGGGACTATGGGGGAATGAGGACAGTCCTGTGGGGTGGGGAGGGAATGAGGACAGTCCTGTGGGGTGGACTATGGGGAGGGAATGAGGACAGTCCTGTGGAGTGGACTATGGGGAGGGAATGAGGACAGTCCAGTGGGGTGGGGAGGGAATGAGGACAGTCCTGTGGACTATGGGGAGGGAATGAGGACAGTCCAGTGGGGTGGACTATGGGGAGGGAATGAGGACAGTCCTGTGGGGTGGACTATGGGGAGGGAATGAGGACAGTCCTGTGGGGTGGGGAGGGAATGAGGACAGTCCTGTGGGGTGGACTATGGGGAGGGAATGAGGACAGTCCTGTGGGGTGGACTATGGGGAGGGAATGAGGACAGTCCTGTGGGGTGGGGAGGGAATGAGGACAGTCCTGTGGACTATGGGGAGGGAATGAGGACAGTCCTGTGGGGTGGACTATGGGGAGGGAATGAGGACAGTGGAGTGGACTATGGGGAGGGAATGAGGACAGTCCTGTGGGGTGGACTATGGGGAGGGAATGAGGACAGTCCTGTGGGGTGGACTATGGGGAGGGAATGAGGACAGTCCTGTGGGGTGGACTATGGGGAGGGAATGAGGACAGTCCTGTGGAGTGGACTATGGGGAGGGAATGAGGACAGTCCTGTGGGGTGGACTATGGGGAGGGAATGAGGACAGTCCTGTGGGGTGGACTATGGGGAGGGAATGAGGACAGTCCTGTGGGGTGGGGAGGGAATGAGGACAGTCCTGTGGAGTGGGGAGGGAATGAGGACAGTTCTGTGGAGTGGGGAGGGAATGAGGACAGTCCTGTGGGGTGGACTATGGGGAGGGAAGGAGGACAGTCCTGTGGGGTGGACTATGGGGAGGGAATGAGGACAGTCCTGTGGAGTGGACTATGGGGAGGGAATGAGGACAGTCCAGTGGGGTGGGGGGAGGGAATGAGGACATCCTGTGGGGTGGACTATGGGGAGGGAATGAGGACAGTCCTGTGGAGTGGACTATGGGGAGGGAATGAGGACAGTCCTGTGGGGTGGATTATGGGGAGGGAATGAGGACAGTCCTGTGGGGTGGACTATGGGGAGGGAATGAGGACAGTCCTGTGGTGGACTATGGGGAGGGAATGAGGACAGTCCTGGGGTGGGGTGGACAGTCCTATGGGGAGGGAATGAGGACAGTCCTGTGGGGGGGAATGGACTATGGGGAGGGAATGAGGACAGTCCTGTGGAGTGGACTATGGGGAGGGAATGAGGACAGTCCTGTGGGGTGGACTATGGGGAGGGAATGAGGACAGTCCTGTGGGGTGGACTATGGGGAGGGAATGAGGACAGTCCTGTGGACTATGGGGAGGGAATGAGGACAGTCCTGTGGGGTGGACTATGGGGAGGGAATGAGGACAGTCCTGTGGGGTGGACTATGGGGAGGGAATGAGGACAGTCCAGTGGGGTGGACTATGGGGAGGGAATGAGGACAGTCCTGTGGGGTGGACTATGGGGAGGGAATGAGGACAGTCCTGTGTGGGGTGGACACTGGGGTGGGGAGGGAATGAGGACAGTCCTGTGGGGTGGACTATGGGGAGGGAATGAGGACAGTCCTGTGGGGTGGACTATGGGGAGGGAATGAGGACAGTCCTGTGGGGTGGACTATGGGGAGGGAATGAGGACAGTCCTGTGGGGTGGACTATGGGGAGTCCTGTGGGGTGGACTATGGGAGGGAATGAGGACAGTCCTGTGGGGTGGACTATGGGGAGGGAATGAGGACAGTCCTGTGGGGTGGACTATGGGGAGGGAATGAGGACAGTCCTGTGGGGTGGACTATGGGGAGGGAATGAGGACAGTCCTGTGGGGTGGACTATGGGGAGGGAATGAGGACAGTCCTGTGGGGTGGACTATGGGGAGGGAATGAGGACAGTCCTGTGGAGTGGACTATGGGGAGGGAATGAGGACAGTCCTGTGGGGTGGACTATGGGGAGGGAATGAGGACAGTCCTGTGGGGTGGACTATGGGGAGGGAATGAGGACAGTCCTGGGGAGGGAATGAGGACAGTCCTGTGGGGTGGACTATGGGGAGGGAATGAGGACAGTCCTGTGGGGTGGACTATGGGGAGGGAATGAGGACAGTCCTGTGGGGTGGACTATGGGGAGGGAATGAGGACAGTCCTGTGGGGTGGACTATGGGGAGGGAATGAGGACAGTCCTGTGGGGTGGACTATGGGGAGGGAATGAGGACAGTCCTGTGGGGTGGACTATGGGGAGGGAATGAGGACAGTCCTGTGGGGTGGACTATGGGGAGGGAATGAGGACAGTCCTGTGGGGTGGACTATGGGGAGGGAATGAGGACAGTCCTGTGGGGTGGACTATGGGGAGGGAATGAGGACAGTCCTGTGGGGTGGACTATGGGGAGGGAATGAGGACAGTCCTGTGGGTGGACTATGGGGAGGGAATGAGGACAGTCTGTGGGGTGGACTATGGGGAGGGAATGAGGACAGTCCTGGGGTGGGGTGGGGAGGGAATGAGGACAGTCCTGTGGGGTGGACTATGGGGAGGGAATGAGGACAGTCCTGTGGGTGGACTATGGGGAGTCCTGTGGGTGGGGGGGAATGAGGACAGTCCTGTGGGGTGGACTATGGGGAGGGAATGAGGACAGTCCTGTGGGGTGGACTATGGGGAGGGAATGAGGACAGTCCTGTGGGGTGGACTATGGGGAGGGAATGAGGACAGTCCTGTGGGGTGGACTATGGGGAGGGAATGAGGACAGTCCTGTGGGGTGGACTATGGGGAGGGAATGAGGACAGTCCTGTGGAGTGGACTATGGGGGAGGAATGAGGACAGTCCTGTGGGGTGGACTATGGGGAGGGAATGAGGACAGTCCTGTGGGGTGGACTATGGGGAGGGAATGAGGACAGTCCTGTGGGGTGGACTATGGGGATGGGGAATGAGGACATGGACTATGGGGAGGGAATGAGGACAGTCCTGTGGAGTGGACTATGGGGAGGGAATGAGGACAGTCCTGTGGGGTGGACTATGGGGAGGGAATGAGGACAGTCCTGTGGGGTGGACTATGGGGAGGGAATGAGGACAGTCCTGTGGGGTGGACTATGGGGAGGGAATGAGGACAGTCCTGTGGGGTGGGGAGGGAATGAGGACAGTCCTGTGGGGTGGACTATGGGGAGGGAATGAGGACAGTCCTGTGGGTGGACTATGGGGAGGGAATGAGGACAGTCCTGTGGGGTGGACTATGGGGAGGGAATGAGGACAGTCCTGTGGGGTGGGGAGGGAATGAGGACAGTCCTGTGGGGTGGACTATGGGGAGGGAATGAGGACAGTCCTGTGGGGTGGATATATGGGGAGGGAATGAGGACAGTCCAGTGGGGTGGGGTCCTGTGGGGTGGGGGGAATGAGGACAGTCCTGTGGACTATGGGGAGGGAATGAGGACAGTCCTGTGGGGTGGACTATGGGGAGGGAATGAGGACAGTCCTGTGCGGTGGACTATGGGGAGGGAATGAGGACAGTCCTGTGGGGTGGACTATGGGGAGGGAATGAGGACAGTCCTGTGGGGTGGGGAGGGAATGAGGACAGTCCTGTGGTGTGGACTATGGGGAGGGAATGAGGACAGTCCTGTGGGGTGGGGAGGGAATGAGGACAGTCCTGTGGGGTGGACTATGGGGAGGGAATGAGGACAGTCCTGTGGGGTGGACTATGGGGAGGGAATGAGGACAGTCCTGTGGGAGGGTGGAGTCCTATGGGGAGGGAATGAGGACAGTCCTGTGGACTGGGGTGGGGAGGGAATGAGGACAGTCCTGTGGACTATGGGGAGGGAATGAGGACAGTCCTGTGGGGTGGACTATGGGGAGGGAATGAGGACAGTCCTGTGGGGGTGGACTATGGGGAGGGAATGAGGACAGTCCTGTGGGGTGGACAGTCCTGTGGGGGGAGGGAAGGAGGACAGTCCTGGGGTGGACTATGGGGAGGGAATGAGGACAGTCCTGTGGAGTGGTCTATGGGGAGGGAATGAGGACAGTCCAGTGGGGTGGACTATGGGGAGGGAATGAGGACAGGTGGACTATGGGGAGGGAATGAGGACAGTCCTGTGGGTGGACTATGGGGAGGGAATGAGGACAGTCCTGTGGGAGTGGACTATGGGGAGGGAATGAGGACAGTCCTGTGGGGTGGGGAGGGAATGAGGACAGTCCTGTGGGTGGACTATGGGGAGGGAATGAGGACAGTCCTGTGGGAGTGGACTATGGGGAGGAATGAGGACAGTCCTGTGGGGTGGGGAGGGTGGGGTCCTGGGAGGGAATGAGGACAGTCCTGTGGGGTGGACTATGGGGAGGGAATGAGGACAGTCCTGTGGGGTGGACTATGGGGAGGGAATGAGGACAGTCCTGTGGGGTGGACTATGGGGAGGGAATGAGGACAGTCCTGTGGGGTGGACTATGGGGAGGGAATGAGGACAGTCCTGTGGGGTGGACTATGGGGAGGGAATGAGGACAGTCCTGTGGAGTGGACTATGGGGAGGGAATGAGGACAGTCCTGTGGGGTGGACTATGGGGAGGGAATGAGGACAGTCCTGTGGTGTGGACTATGGGGAGGGAATGAGGACAGTCCTGTGGGGTGGACTATGGGGAGGGAATGAGGACAGTCCTGTGGGGTGGGGAGGGAATGAGGACAGTCCTGTGGGGTGGACTATGGGGAGGGAATGAGGACAGTCCTGTGGGGACTATGGGGAGGGAATGAGGACAGTCCTGTGGGTGGACTATGGGGAGGGAATGAGGACAGTCCTGTGGAGTGGACTATGGGGAGGGAATGAGGACAGTCCTGTGGGGGGACTATGGGGAGGGAATGAGGACAGTCCTGTGGTGTGGACTATGGGGAGGGAATGAGGACAGTCCTGTGGGGTGGACTATGGGGAGGGAATGAGGACAGTCCTGTGGTGTGGACTATGGGGAGGGAATGAGGACAGTCCTGTGGAGTGGACTATGGGGAGGGAATGAGGACAGTCCTGTGGGGTGGACTATGGGGAGGGAATGAGGACAGTCCTGTGGGGTGGGGAGGGAATGAGGACAGTCCTGTGGGGTGGACTATGGGGAGGGAATGAGGACAGTCCTGTGGGGTGGACTATGGGGAGGGAATGAGGACAGTCCTGTGGTGTGGACTATGGGGAGGGAATGAGGACAGTCCTGTGGGGTGGACTATGGGGAGGGAATGAGGACAGTCCTGTGGTGTGGACTATGGGGAGGGAATGAGGACAGTCCTGTGGGGTGGACTATGGGGAGGGAATGAGGACAGTCCTGTGGGGTGGACTATGGGGAGGGAATGAGGACAGTCCTGTGGGGTGGGGAGGAATGAGGACAGTCCTGTGGGGTGGACTATGGGGAGGGAATGAGGACAGTCCTGTGGGGTGGACTATGGGGAGGAATGAGGACAGTCCTGTGGGGTGGACTATGGGGAGGAAATGAGGACAGTCCTGTGGGGTGGACTATGGGGAGGGAATGAGGACAGTCCTGTGGTGGTGGGGAGGGAATGAGGACAGTCCTGTGGGGTGGGGAGGGAATGAGGACAGTCCTGTGGAGTGGGGAGGGAATGAGGACAGTCCTGTGGGGTGGACTATGGGGAGGGAATGAGGACAGTCCTGTGGGGTGGACTATGGGGAGGGAATGAGGACAGTCCTGTGGACTATGGGGAGGGAATGAGGACAGTCCTGTGGGGTGGACTATGGGGACAGTCCTGTGGGGTGGAATGAGGACAGTCCTGTGGGGTGGACTATGGGGAGGGAATGAGGACAGTCCTGTGGGGTGGACTATGGGGAGGGAATGAGGACAGTCCTGTGGGGTGGACTATGGGGAGGGAATGAGGACAGTCCTGTGGTGGTGGACAGTCCTGTGGGGGGGGGGAATGAGGACAGTCCTGTGGGGTGGACTATGGGGAGGGAATGAGGACAGTCCTGGGGAGGGTGAGGACAGGGGTGGACTATGGGGAGGAATGAGGACAGTCCTGGGGAGGGAATGAGGACAGTCCTGTGGGGACTATGGGGAGGAATGAGGACAGTCCTGGGGAGGGAATGAGGACAGTCCTGTGGGGTGGACTATGGGGAGGGAATGAGGACAGTCCTGGGGAGGGAATGAGGACAGTCCTGTGGGGTGGACTATGGGGAGGGAATGAGGACAGTCCTGTGGTGTGGACTATGGGGAGGGAAGGAGGACAGTCCTGTGGGGTGGACTATGGGGAGGAAGGAGGACAGTCCTGTGGGGTGGACTATGGGGAGGGAATGAGGACAGTCCTGTGGGGTGGACTATGGGGAGGGAATGAGGGTCCTGGGGAGGGAATGAGGACAGTCCTGTGGGGGGTGGACTATGGGGAGGGAATGAGGACAGTCCTGTGGGGTGGACTATGGGGAGGGAATGAGGACAGTTCTGTGGGGTGGACTGTGGGGAGGGAATGAGGACAGTTCTGTGGGGTGGACTATGGGGAGGGAATGAGGACAGTCCTGTGGGGTGGACTATGGGGGGAGGAATGAGGACAGTCCTGTGGGGTGGACTATGGGGAGGGAATGAGGACAGTCCTGTGGACTATGGGGAGGAATGAGGACAGTCCTGTGGGGGTGGGGTGGGGAGGGAATGAGGACAGTCCTGTGGGGTGGGGAGGAATGAGGACAGTCCTGTGGGGAGGGAATGGTCCTGGGGGTGGGGAGGGAATGAGGACAGTCCTGTGGGGAGGGAATGAGGACGGTTCTGTGGGGAGGGAAGGAGGGCGGTCCTGTGGGGAGGGAAGGAGGGCGGTCCTGTGGGGAGGGAAGGAGGGCGGTCCTGTGGGGAGGGAAGGAGGGCGGTCCTGTGGGGAGGGAAGGAGGGCGGTCCTGTGGCTTGGGGAGGGAAGGAGGGCGGTCCTGTGGCTTGGGGAGGGAAGGAGGACGGTCCTGTGGGGAGGGAAGGAGGGCGGTCCTGTGGGGAGGGAAGGAGGGCGGTCCTGTGGGGAGGGAAGGAGGGCGGTCCTGTGGGGAGGGAAGGAGGGCGGTCCTGTGGGGAGGGAAGGAGGGCGGTCCCTGGTGGGGAGGGAAGGAGGGCGGTCCTGTGGGGAGGGAAGGAGGGCGGTCCTGTGGCTTGGGGGAGGGAAGGAGGGCGGTCCTGTGGCTTGGGGAGGGAAGGAGGGCGGTCCTGTGGTGGGGAGGGGAGGAGGGCGGTCCTGTGGCTTGGGGAGGGAAGGAGGGCGGTCCTGTGGGGAGGGAAGGAGGGAGGTCCTGTGGGGAGGGAAGGAGGGCGGTCCTGTGGCTTGGGGAGGGAAGGAGGACGGTCCTGTGGGGAGGGAAGGAGGGCGGTCCGGTGGGGAGGGAAGGAGGGCGGTCCGGTGGGGAGGGAAGGAGGGCGGTCCTGTGGGGAGGGAAGGAGGGCGGTCCTGTGGGGAGGGAAGGAGGACGGTCCTGTGGGGAGGGAAGGAGGGCGGTCCTGTGGGGAGGGAAGGAGGGCGGTCCTGTGGCGTGGGAAGGAGGGCGGTCCTGTGGGGAGGGAAGGAGGGCGGTCCTGTGGGGAGGGAAGGAGGGCGGTCCTGTGGGGAGGGAAGGAGGGCGGTCCTGTGGTGGGGAGGGAAGGAGGACGGTCCTGTGGGGAGGGAAGGAGGGCGGTCCGGTGGGGAGGGAAGGAGGGCGGTCCTGTGGGGAGGGAAGGAGGGCGGTCCTGTGGGGAGGGAAGGAGGGCGGTCCTGTGGGGAGGGAAGGAGGGCGGTCCTGTGCCGTGGGAAGGAGGGTGGTCCTGTGGGGAGGTAAGGAGGGCGGTCCTGTGGCGTGGGAAGGAGGGTGGTCCGGTGGGGAGGGAAGGAGGGCGGTCCTGTGGGGAGGGAAGGAGGGCGGTCCTGTGGGGAGGGAAGGAGGGCGGTCCGGTGGGGAGGGAAGGAGGGCGGTCCTGTGGGGAGGGAAGGAGGGCGGTCCGGTGGGGAGGGAAGGAGGGAGGTCCTGTGGGGAGGGTGGTCCTGTGGGGAGGGAATGAGGGAGGTCCGGTGGGGAGGGAAGGAGGGCGGTCCTGTGGGGAGGGAAGGAGGGCGGTCCTGTGGGGAGGGAAGGAGGGCGGTCCTGTGGGGAGGGAAGGAGGGCGGTCCTGTGGGGAGGGAAGGAGGGCGGTCCTGTGGCTTGGGGAGGGAAGGAGGACGGTCCGGTGGGGAGGGAAGGAGGGCGGTCCGGTGGGGAGGGAAGGAGGGCGGTCCGGTGGGGAGGGAAGGAGGGCGGTCCTGTGGGGAGGGAAGGAGGGCGGTCCTGGGGTGGGGAGGGAAGGAGGGCGGTCCGGTGGGGAGGGAAGGAGGGCGGTCCTGTGGGGAGGGAAGGAGGGTGGTCCTGTGGGGAGGGAAGGAGGGGGCGGTCCTGTGGGGAGGGAAGGAGGGCGGTCCTGTGGGGAGGTAAGGAGGGCGGTCCTGTGGGGAGGGAAGGAGGGCGGTCCTGTGGGGAGGGAAGGAGGGCGGTCCTGTGGGGAGGGAAGGAGGGCGGTCCTGTGGGGAGGGAAGGAGGGCGGTCCTGTGGCTTGGGGAGGGAAGGAGGACGGTCCTGTGGGGAGGGAAGGAGGGCGGTCCGGTGGGGAGGGAAGCAGGACGGTCCTGTGGGGAGGGAAGGAGGGCGGTCCTGTGGGGAGGGAAGGAGGGCGGTCCGACCGGTCCTGTGGGGAGGGAAGGAGGGCGGTCCGGTGGGGAGGGAAGGAGGGCGGTCCCGTGGGGAGGGAAGGAGGGCGGTCCCGTGGGGAGGGAAGGAGGGCGGTCCCGTGGGGAGGGAAGGAGGAGGGTCCTGTGGCGTTTTGTTTCCTGTCTGTCTGGGAGTGCAGCTCACCTGGCTGTGATGTAGGAACCCTTGTAGTGGTGCAGCCTGGATGCAGTTCAGTCAAACTCAATACATCAGATTAATTCTGTCTTGAATGGCAAACTAATCCCTATATAGTGCACTACTTATAACTGGGCCCCCTCCCCCAAAATAGGGAGTAGGGTGCTATTTGGGAAACAAGAGGTCTTACAACAGGGCTTACTGCAGGTTTCATGTTAACCAACACAATGTGGTCTGTAGAGCTGTGTTCTGGGGGGGTCATAGTAACAGATATTATTCATGTTAACCAACACAATGTGGTCTGTAGAGCTGTGTTCTGGGGGGGTCATAGTAACAGATATTATTCATGTTAACCAACACAACGTGGTCTGTAGAGCTGTGTTCTGGGGGGTCATAGTAACAGATATTATTCATGTTAACCAACACAATGTGGTCTGTAGAGCTGTGTTCTGGGGGGGGGTCATAGTAACAGATATTATTCATGTTAACCAACACAATGTGGTCTGTAGAGCTGTGTTCTGGGGGGGTCATAGTAACAGATATTATTCATGTTCCCCAACACAATGTGGTCTGTAGAGCTGTGTTCTGGGGGGGTCATAGTAACAGATATT
The DNA here is from genome assembly GCF_036934945.1 of Oncorhynchus masou masou. Lineage (NCBI taxonomy): Eukaryota > Metazoa > Chordata > Actinopteri > Salmoniformes > Salmonidae > Oncorhynchus > Oncorhynchus masou. The sequence continues at coordinate 1,613,275 of NC_088235.1, forward strand.
ATTCATGTTCACCAACACAATGTGGTCTGTAGAGCTGTGTTCTGGGGGGGTCATAGTAACAGATATTATTCATGTTCCCCAACACAATGTGGTCTGTAGAGCTGTGTTCTGGGGTGGGAGCAGAGAGAAGGTAATGAAGAGAGAAGCTCTGACATTAAGGTAATACAGTCTGCTTTAATCAGCTGGGGGGGTCAGCTCATCTCTCTATGGTGTCACATTGATGTCTTTATTAAGGAGAGAGAAGCTCTGACATTAATGTAATACAGTCTGCTTTAATCAGCTGGGGGGGTCAGCTCATCTCTCTACGGTGTCACATTGATGTCTTTATTAAGGAGAGAGAAGCTCTGACATTAAGGTAATACAGTCTGCTTTAATCAGCTGGGGGGGTCAGCTCATCTCTCTACGGTGTCACATTGATGTCTTTATTAAGGGAGAGAAGCTCTGACATTAAGGTAATACAGTCTGCTTTAATCAGCTGGGGGGTCAGCTCATCTCTCTACGGTGTCACATTGATGTCTTTATTAAGGAGAGAGAAGCTCTGACATTAAGGTAATACAGTCTGCTTTAATCAGCTGGGGGGGTCAGCTCATCTCTCTATGGTGTCACATTGATGTCTTTATTAAGGAGAGAGAAGCTCTGACATTAAGGTAATACAGTCTGCTTTAATCAGCTGGGGGTCAGCTCATCTCTACGGTGTCACATTGATGTCTTTATTAAGGGAGAGAAGCTCTGACATTAAGGTAATACAGTCTGCTTTAATCAGCTGGGGGGTCAGCTCATCTCTCTACGGTGTCACATTGATGTCTTTATTAAGGAGAGAGAAGCTCTGACATTAAGGTAATACAGTCTGCTTTAATCAGCTGGGGGGTCAGCTCATCTCTCTATGGTGTCACATTGATGTCTTTATTAAGGAGAGAGAAGCTCTGACATTAAGGTAATACAGTCTGCTTTAATCAGCTGGGGGGTCAGCTCATCTCTCTACGGTGTCACATTGATGTCTTTATTAAGGAGAGAGAAGCTCTGACATTAAGGTAATACAGTCTGCTTTAATCAGCTGGGGGGTCAGCTCATCTCTCTACGGTGTCACATTGATGTCTTTATTAAGGAGAGAGAAGCTCTGACATTAAGGTAATACAGTCTGCTTTAATCAGCTGGGGGGTCAGCTCATCTCTCTACGGTGTCACATTGATGTCTTTATTAAGGAGAGAGAAGCTCTGACATTAAGGTAATACAGTCTGCTTTAATCAGCTGGGGGGGTCAGCTCATCTCTCTATGGTGTCACATTGATGTCTTTATTAAGGAGAGAGAAGCTCTGACATTAAGGTAATACAGTCTGCTTTAATCAGCTGGGGGGGTCAGCTCATCTCTCTATGGTGTCACATTGATGTCTTTATTAAGGAGAGAGAAGCTCTGACATTAAGGTAATACAGTCTGCTTTAATCAGCTGGGGGGGTCAGCTCATCTCTCTATGGTGTCACATTGATGTCTTTATTAAGGAGAGAGAAGCTCTGACATTAAGGCAATACAGTCTGCTTTAATCAGCTGGGGGTCAGCTCATCTCTCACGGTGTCACATTGATGTCTTTATTAAGGAGAGAGAAGCTCTGACATTAAGGTAATACAGTCTGCTTTAATCAGCTGGGGGGTCAGCTCATCTCTCTACGGTGTCACATTGATGTCTTTATTAAGGAGAGAGAACCTCTGACATTAAGGTAATACAGTCTGCTTTAATCAGCTGGGGGGGTCAGCTCATCTCTCTATGGTGTCACATTGATGTCTTTATTAAGGAGAGAAGCTCTGACATTAAGGTAATACAGTCTGCTTTAATCAGCTGGGGGGTCAGCTCATCTCTACGGTGTCACATTGATGTCTTTATTAAGGAGAGAGAAGCTCTGACATTAATGTAATACAGTCTGCTTTAATCAGCTGGGGGGTCAGCTCATCTCTCTACGGTGTCACATTGATGTCTTTATTAAGGAGAGAGAAGCTCTGACATTAAGGTAATACAGTCTGCTTTAATCAGCTGGGGGGTCAGCTCATCTCTCTATGGTGTCACATTGATGTCTTTATTAAGGAGAGAGAAGCTCTGACATTAAGGTAATACAGTCTGCTTTAATCAGCTGGGGGGGGGTCAGCTCATCTCTCTACGGTGTCACATTGATGTCTTTATTAAGGAGAGAGAAGCTATTACATTAAGGTAATACAGTCTGCTTTAATCAGCTGGGGGGGTCAGCTCTTATCTCTACGGTGTCACATTGATGGCTTTATTAATGTCCTTCTCTATTTGGAAATCCCTCTAGTCTCTCTCTCACTGTCTCTTTCAGGCTTTCTTTCTCGGTCTGCCTCGGTCTGTCGGTCTTTCCCTCCATTTCCCTCTCCTCCTCTTTCGCTCCATTTCCCTCTCTTCCTCTTTCCCTCCATTTCCCTCTCCTCTTTCCCTCCATTTCCCTCTCCTCCTCTTTCCCTCCATTTCCCTCTCCTCCTCTTTCCCTCCATTTCCCTCTCCTCCCCCCCTTTCACGGGTGTGTGAGTTGAATTCGAGCAGGGAGGGGGGGTTAGACTGTTGGTGTCGGTTAGACTGCTGGTGTCTGTTGGACTGCCGGTGTCGGTTGGACTGTTAGACTACTGGTGGCGGTTTGGCTGCCGGTGTCGGTTGGGCTGTCGGTGTCGGTTGGGCTGTCGGTGTCGGTTGGGCTGCCGGTGTCGGTTACATTTACATTTACATTTAAGTCATTTAGCAGACGCTCTTATCCAGAGCGACTTACAAATTGGTGAATTCACCTTCTGACATCCAGTGGAACAGCCACTTTACAATAGTGCATCTAAATCATTTAAGGAGGGGGGTGGGGTGAGAAGGATTACTTTATCCTATCCTAGGTATTCCTTGGGTTGGGCTGTTAGACTGTTAGGCTGCTGCTGGTGTCGGTTAGACTGTTAGGCTGCTGCTGGTGTCGGTTAGACTGTTAGGCTGCTGCTGGTGTCGGGTAGACTGTTAGGCTGCTGCTGGTGTCGGTTAGACTGTTAGGCTGCTGGTGTCGGGTAGACTGTTAGGCTGCTGGTGTCGGGTAGACTGTTAGGCTGCTGCTGGTGTCGGTTAGACTGTTAGGCTGCTGCTGGTGTCGGGTAGACTGTTAGGCTGCTGGTGTCGGGTAGACTGTTAGGCTGCTGCTGGTGTCGGGTAGACTGTTAGGCTGCTGCTGGTGTCGGTTAGACTGTTAGGCTGCTGCTGGTGTCGGGTAGACTGTTAGGCTGCTGCTGGTGTCGGGTAGACTGTTAGGCTGCTGGTGTCGGTTAGACTGTTAGGCTGCTGCTGGTGTCGGGTAGACTGTTAGGCTGCTGGTGTCGGTTAGACTGTTAGGCTGCTGCTGGTGTCGGTTAGACTGTTAGGCTGCTGCTGGTGTCGGTTAGACTGTTAGGCTGCTGGTGTCGGGTAGACTGTTAGGCTGCTGCTGGTGTCGGTTAGACTGTTAGGCTGCTGGTGTCGGGTAGACTGTTAGGCTGCTGGTGTCGGGTAGACTGTTAGGCTGCTGGTGTCGGGTAGACTGTTAGGCTGCTGCTGGTGTCGGTTAGACTGTTAGGCTGCTGGTGTCGGTTAGACTGTTAGGCTGCTGGTGTCGGGTAGACTGTTAGGCTGCTGCTGGTGTCGGGTAGACTGTTAGGCTGCTGCTGGTGTCGGGTAGACTGTTAGGCTGCTGCTGGTGTCGGGTAGACTGTTAGGCTGCTGCTGGTGTCGGGTAGACTGTTAGGCTGCTGCTGGTGTTGGGTAGACTGTTAGGCTGCTGGTGTCGGGTAGACTGTTAGGCTGCTGCTGGTGTCGGGTAGACTGTTAGGCTGCTGCTGGTGTCGGTTAGTCTGTTAGGCTGCTGCTGGTGTCGGTTAGACTGTTAGGCTGCTGCTGGTGTCGGGTAGACTGTTAGGCTGCTGGTGTCGGGTAGACTGTTAGGCTGCTGCTGGTGTCGGTTAGACTGTTAGGCTGCTGCTGGTGTCTGGTAGACTGTTAGGCTGCTGGTGTCGGGTAGACTGTTAGGCTGCTGCTGGTGTCGGGTAGTCTGTTAGGCTGCTGCTGGTGTCGGGTAGACTGTTAGGCTGCTGGTGTCGGGTAGACTGTTAGGCTGCTGGTGTCGGGTAGACTGTTAGGCTGCTGGTGTCGGGTAGACTGTTAGGCTGCTGGTGTCGGGTAGACTGTTAGGCTGCTGCTGGTGTCGGGTAGACTGTTAGGCTGCTGCTGGTGTCGGTTAGACTGTTAGGCTGCTGCTGGTGTCGGGTAGACTGTTAGGCTGCTGGTGTCGGGTAGACTGTTAGGCTGCTGCTGGTGTCGGGTAGACTGTTAGGCTGCTGCTGGTGTCGGGTAGACTGTTAGGCTGCTGGTGTCGGGTAGACTGTTAGGCTGCTGCTGGTGTCGGGTAGACTGTTAGGCTGCCGGTGGTGTCGGTTAGACTGTTAGGCTGCTGCTGGTGTCGGGTAGACTGTTAGGCTGCTGCTGGTGTCGGGTAGACTGTTAGGCTGCTGCTGGTGTCGGTTAGACTGTTCGGCTGCTGCTGGTGTCGGGTAGACTGTTAGGCTGCTGGTGTCGGGTAGACTGTTAGGCTGCTGGTGTCGGGTAGACTGTTAGGCTGCTGGTGTCGGGTAGACTGTTAGGCTGCTGCTGGTGTCGGGTAGGCTGCTGCTGGTGTCGGGTAGACTGTTAGGCTGCTGGTGTCGGGTAGACTGTTAGGCTGCTGGTGTCGGGTAGACTGTTAGGCTGCTGGTGTCGGGTAGACTGTTAGGCTGCTGCTGGTGTCGGGTAGACTGTTAGGCTGCTGCTGGTGTCGGGTAGACTGCTAGGCTGCTGGTGTCGGGTAGACTGTTAGGCTGCTGCTGGTGTCGGTTAGACTGTTAGGCTGCTGCTGGTGTCGGTTAGACTGTTAGGCTGCTGCTGGTGTCGGTTAGACTGTTAGGCTGCTGCTGGTGTCGGTTAGACTGTTAGGCTGCTGCTGGTGTCGGTTAGACTGTTAGGCTGCTGCTGGTGTCGGGTAGACTGTTAGGCTGCTGGTGTCGGGTAGACTGTTAGGCTGCTGGTGTCGGGTAGACTGTTAGGCTGCTGCTGGTGTCGGGTAGACTGTTAGGCTGCTGGTGTCGGGTAGACTGTTAGGCTGCCGGTGGTGTCGGTTAGACTGTTAGGCTGCCGCTGGTGTCGGGTAGACTGTTAGGCTGCTGGTGTCGGTTAGACTGTTAGGCTGCTGGTGTCGGTTAGACTGTTAGGCTGCTGCTAGTGTCGGGTAGACTGTTAGGCTGCTGCTGGTGTCGGTTAGACTGTTAGGCTGCTGCTGTCGGGTAGACTGTTAGGCTGCTGGTGTCTGGTAGACTGTTAGGCTGCTGGTGTCTGGTAGACTGTTAGGCTGCTGGTGTCGGTTAGGCTGCTGGTGTCGGTTAGACTGTTAGGCTGCTGCTGGTGTCGGTTAGACTGTTAGGCTGCTGCTGGTGTCGGGTAGACTGTTAGGCTGCTGGTGTCTGGTAGACTGTTAGTCTGCTGGTGTCGGTTAGGCTGCTGGTGTCGGTTAGACTGTTAGGCTGCTGCTGGTGTCGGTTAGACTGTTAGGCTGCTGCTGGTGTCTGGTAGACTGTTAGGCTGGTGTCGGGTAGACTGTTAGGCTGCTGCTGGTGTCGGGTAGACTGTTAGGCTGCTGGTGTCGGGTAGACTGTTAGGCTGCTGGTGTCGGGTAGACTGTTAGGCTGCTGGTGTCGGGTAGACTGTTAGGCTGCTGCTGGTGTCGGGTAGACTGTTAGGCTGCTGCTGGTGTCGGGTAGACTGTTAGGCTGCTGCTGGTGTCGGGTAGACTGTTAGGCTGCTGCTGGTGTCGGGTAGACTGTTAGGCTGCTGCTGGTGTCGGGTAGACTGTTAGGCTGCTGCTGGTGTCGGGTAGACTGTTAGGCTGCTGCTGGTGTCGGGTAGACTGTTAGGCTGCTGCTGGTGTCGGTTAGACTGTTAGGCTGCTGCTGGTGTCGGTTAGACTGTTAGGCTGCTGCTGGTGTCGGTTAGACTGTTAGGCTGCTGCTGGTGTCGGGTAGACTGTTAGGCTGCTGGTGTCGGGTAGACTGTTAGGCTGCTGCTGGTGTCGGGTAGACTGTTAGGCTGCTGCTGGTGTCGGGTAGACTGTTAGGCTGCCGCTGGTGTCGGGTAGACTGTTAGGCTGCCGGTGGTGTCGGTTAGACTGTTAGGCTGCTGCTGGTGTCGGGTAGACTGTTAGGCTGCTGGTGTCGGTTAGACTGTTAGGCTGCTGCTGGTGTCGGGTAGACTGTTAGGCTGCTGGTGTCGGTTAGACTGTTAGGCTGCTGGTGTCGGGTAGACTGTTAGGCTGCTGCTAGTGTCGGGTAGACTGTTAGGCTGCTGGTGTCGGTTAGATTGTTAGGCTGCTGCTGGTGTCGGTTAGACTGTTAGGCTGCTGCTGTCGGGTAGACTGTTAGGCTGCTGGTGTCTGGTAGACTGTTAGGCTGCTGGTGTCGGTTAGGCTGCTGGTGTCGGTTAGACTGTTAGGCTGCTGCTGGTGTCGGTTAGACTGTTAGGCTGCTGCTGGTGTCGGGTAGACTGTTAGGCTGCTGGTGTCGGTTAGGCTGCTGGTGTCGGTTAGACTGTTAGGCTGCTGCTGGTGTCGGTTAGACTGTTAGGCTGCTGCTGGTGTCTGGTAGACTGTTAGGCTGGTGTCGGGTAGACTGTTAGGCTGCTGCTGGTGTCGGGTAGACTGTTAGGCTGCTGGTGTCGGGTAGACTGTTAGGCTGCTGCTGGTGTCGGGTAGACTGTTAGGCTGCTGCTGGTGTCGGGTAGACTGTTAGGCTGCTGCTGGTGTCGGGTAGACTGTTAGGCTGCTGCTGGTGTCGGGTAGACTGTTAGGCTGCTGCTGGTGTCGGGTAGACTGTTAGGCTGCTGCTGGTGTCGGGTAGACTGTTAGGCTGCTGGTGTCGGGTAGACTGTTAGGCTGCTGCTGGTGTCGGGTAGACTGTTAGGCTGCTGCTGGTGTCGGGTAGACTGTTAGGCTGCTGCTGGTGTCGGGTAGACTTGGGCTGCTGGTGTCGGTTAGACTGTTAGGCTGCTGCTGGTGTCGGGTAGACTGTTAGGCTGCTGCTGGTGTCGGGTAGACTGTTAGGCTGCTGCTGGTGTCGGGTAGACTGTTAGGCTGCTGCTGGTGTCGGGTAGACTGTTAGGCTGCTGCTAGTGTCGGTTAGACTGTTAGGCTGCTGCTGGTGTCGGTTAGACTGTTAGGCTGCTGCTGGTGTCGGGTAGACTGTTAGGCTGCTGCTGGTGTCGGTTAGACTGTTAGGCTGCTGCTGGTGTCGGGTAGACTGTTAGGCTGCTGCTGGTGTCGGGTAGACTGTTAGGCTGCTGGTGTCGGGTAGACTGTTAGGCTGCTGGTGTCGGGTAGACTGTTAGGCTGCTGCTGGTGTCTGGTAGACTGTTAGGCTGCTGCTGGTGTCGGGTAGACTGTTAGGCTGCTGCTGGTGTCGGGTAGACTGTTAGGCTGCTGCTGGTGTCGGTTAGACTGTTAGGCTGCTGCTGGTGTCGGGTAGACTGTTAGGCTGCTGCTGGTGTCGGGTAGACTGTTAGGCTGCTGGTGTCGGTTAGACTGTTAGGCTGCTGGTGTCGGGTAGTCTGTTAGGCTGCTGCTGGTGTCGGGTAGACTGTTAGGCTGCTGGTGTCGGGTAGACTGTTAGGCTGCTGGTGTCGGGTAGACTGTTAGGCTGCTGCTGGTGTCTGGTAGACTGTTAGGCTGCTGCTGGTGTCGGGTAGACTGTTAGGCTGCTGCTGGTGTCGGGTAGACTGTTAGGCTGCTACTGGAGAGAGAGAGCTCTCAATGCTCCTCTGTCAGGCCTTTTCCCTGTCAGTGCGGTGTTGCTGTGAGCAACCAAGTGGACTCGTGCTGTTGGGTAGGCTAACTTATTGCTAGTTATTTAGCACCTCGTCTGATCACATAGTACCTGGCATCAAACCCAGAGAAGCTAGAATTAGAGGTCACTAAAGCCAGGGCCTTTTAACTAGTGGCTCTATCCTAGCCGTGGACAGCAGGCTTCAGGGTAGCATGGACATGTTGTCACTAAAGCCAGGGCCTTTTAACTAGTGGCTCTATCCTAGCCGTGGACAGCAGGCCTCGGGGGGTAGCATGGCATATTGTTACTAAAGCCAGGGCCTTTTAACTAGTGGCTCTATCCTAGCCGTGGACAGCAGGCCTCGGGGGGTAGCATGGACACGTTGTCACTAAAGCCAGGGCCTTTTAACTAGTGGCTCTATCCTAGCCATGGACAGCAGGCCTCGGGGGGGTAGCATGGACACGTTGTCACTAAAGCCAGGGCCTTTTAACTAGTGGCTCTATCCTAGCCGTGGACAGCAGGCCTCGGGGGGTAGCATGGACATGTTGTCACTAAAGCCAGGGCCTTTTAACTAGTGGCTCTATCCTAACCGTGGACAGCAGGCCTCGGGGGGTAGCATGGACATGTTGTCACTAAAGCCAGGGCCTTTAACTAGTGGCTCTATCCTAGCCGTGGACAGCAGGCCTCGGGGGGGTAGCATGGACATGTTGTCACTAAAGCCAGGGCCTTTTAACTAGTGGCTCTATCCTAGCCATGGACCGCAGGCCTCGGGGGGGTAGCATGGACATGTTGTCACTAAAGCCAGGGCCTTTTAACTAGTGGCTCTATCCTAGCCGTGGACAGCAGGCCTCAGGGGGTAGCATGGACACGTTGTCACTAAAGCCAGTGCCTTTTAACTAGTGGATCTATCCTAACCGTGGACAGCAGGCCTCGGGGGTAGCATGGACACGTTGTCACTAAAGCCAGGGCCTTTTAACTAGTGGCTCTATCCTAGCCATGGACAGCAGGCCTCGGGGGGGTAGCATGGCATGTTGTTACTAAAGCCAGTGCCTTTTAACTAGTGGCTCTATCCTAGCCGTGGACAGCAGGCCTCGGGGGGTAGCATGGCATGTTGTTACTAAAGCCAGTGCCTTTTAACTAGTGGCTCTATCCTAGCCATGGACAGCAGGCCTCGGGGGGTAGCATGGACATGTTGTCACTAAAGCCAGGGCCTTTTAACTAGTGGCTCTATCCTAGCCATGGACAGCAGGCCTCGGGGGGTAGCATGGACACGTTGTCACTAAAGCCAGGGCCTTTTAACTAGTGGCTCTATCCTAGCCGTGGACAGCAGGCCTCGGGGGGTAGCATGGACATGTTGTCACTAAAGCCAGTGCCTTTTAACTAGTGGCTCTATCCTAGCCGTGGACAGCAGGCCTCGGGGGGTAGCATGGACATGTTGTCACTAAAGCCAGGGCCTTTTAACTAGTGGCTCTATCCTAGCCGTGGACAGCAGGCCTCGGGGGGTAGCATGGACATGTTGTCACTAAAGCCAGGGCCTTTTAACTAGTGGCTCTATCCTAGCCGTGGACAGCAGGCCTCGGGGGGTAGCATGGACATGTTGTCACTAAAGCCAGGGCCTTTTAACTAGTGGCTCTATCCTAGCCATGGACAGCAGGCCTCGGGGGGTAGCATGGCATGTTGTTACTAAAGCCAGGGCCTTTTAACTAGTGGCTCTATCCTAACCGTGGACAGCAGGCCTCGGGGTAGCATGGCATGTTGTTACTATGCTGGTGGAAGTCACAGACATTGATCATAGCAGTTATTTCAAGTATTAACATTTAGTCCTGTATCTTGTTTTCATGTCTACCAAACAGTACTTCATGTAAGTGATTTGTTGTCTCTGTCTCAAAGGGTTATAGCAGTTCAATAGCAGAGAGGTCAACAGTCTTATCTGATGGTCAGAGTGGCAAAGTGAAAATAACATTCGATCTGTACTGTTGACCATCACATGAATCATTACAGCTCTGGTACAGGGATAATATTTAGCTGGTCCATTTTGGCAGAACTGATGTCATCCTTAACAACTTGCCTAAGTTGTTGTTGCTTTGCTGTGTTCTTCTGTCTTTGGCTATTTAAATAAGATCTTAAAGTTATGGGGCCCATTATCTACTGACCCAGAGTCAGATGGTCTCCTTTATCTGCCGACCCAGAGTCAGATGGTCTCCTTTATCTGCCGACCCAGAGTCAGATGGTCTCCTTTATCTGCCGACCCAGAGTCAGATGGTCTCCTTTATCTGCCGACCCAGAGTCAGATGGTCTCCTTTATCTGCCGACCCAGAGTCAGATGGTCTCCTTTATCTGCCGACCCAGAGTCAGATGGTCTCCTTTATCTGCCGACCCAGAGTCACATGGTCTCCTTTATCTGCCGACCCAGAGTCAGATGGTCTCCTTTATCTGCCGACCCAGAGTCAGATGGTCTCCTTTATCTGCCGACCCAGAGTCAGATGGTCTCCTTTTAATATCTACTAGTTGTATTGAACACTGTGAGGGTTTTATCAGTAATATCTACTAGTTGTATTGAACACTGTCTGTGAGGGTTTAGACAGTAATATCTACTAGTTGTATTGAACACTGTGTGAGGGTTTTATCAGTAATATCTACTAGTTGTATTGAACACTGTCTGTGAGGGTTTTATCAGTAATATCTACTAGTTGTATTGAACACTGTCTGTGAGGGGTTTATCAGTAATATCTACTAGTTGTATTGAACACTGTCTGAGGGTTTAGACAGTAATATCTACTAGTTGTATTGAACACTGTCTGTGAGGGTTTTATCAGTAATATCTACTAGTTGTATTGAACACTGTCTGTGAGGGGTTTATCAGTAATATGTACTAGTTGTATTGAACACTGTCTATGAGGGTTTTATCAGTAATATCTACTAGTTGTATTGAACACTGTCTGTGAGGGTTTAGACAGTAATATCTACTAGTTGTATTGAACACTGTCTGTGAGGGGTTTATCAGTAATATCTACTAGTTGTATTGAACACTGTCTGTGAGGGTTTAGACAGTAATATCTACTAGTTGTATTGAACACTGTCTGTGAGGGGTTTATCAGTAATATCTACTAGTTGTATTGAACACTGTCTGTGAGGGGTTTATCAGTAATATCTACTAGTTGTATTGAACACTGTCTGTGAGGGTTTAGACAGTAATATCTACTAGTTGTATTGAACGCTGTCTGTGAGGGTTTAGACAGTAATATCTACTAGTTGTATTGAACGCTGTCTGTGAGGGTTTAGACAGTAATATCTACTAGTTGTATTGAACACTGTCTGTGAGGGTTTAGACAGTAATATCTACTAGTTGTATTGAACACTGTCTGTGAGGGGTTTATCAGTAATATCTACTAGTTGTATTGAACACTGTCTGAGGGTTTAGACAGTAATATCTACTAGTTGTATTGAACACTGTCTGTGAGGGGTTTATCAGTAATATCTACTAGTTGTATTGAACACTGTCTGTGAGGGTTTAGACAGTAATATCTACTAGTTGTATTGAACACTGTCTGTGAGGGTTTAGACAGTAATATCTACTAGTTGTATTGAACACTGTGAGGGTTTTATCAGTAATATCTACTAGTTGTATTGAACACTGTCTGTGAGGGGTTTATCAGTAATATCTACTAGTTGTATTGAACGCTGTCTGAGGGTTTAGACAGTAATATCTACTAGTTGTATTGAACACTGTCTGAGGGTTTATCAGTAATATCTACTAGTTGTATTGAACACTGTCTGTGAGGGGTTTATCAGTAATATCTACTAGTTGTATTGAACGCTGAGTTGACGTTTATGGACCTGATTGTATCCTCTTTTCAATATGAAGACGTGAACACTATCTCAAACTCTGTCAGTCTACTGACCTCTCATCCGTGGTGGGAAAGGTCATGTGAAACAACAAACTGCAGAATGGGTTGTTATCCCTCTGTGTACACACACACACCCTCTCTATGTACACCCATGAGCTCACCCCCTCTCCTCTCTCCTCCCAGGTGTACGTGGAGTTTGATGACCTGGAGTGGGAGAAGCGTGAGTGGGTGAAAGTGTACGAGGACTTCCAGGTGTTCCTGCTGGAGCAGCAGCTGGTTTGGGCCAAGAGGAGAGAGGGCACCCTGCTGGCGGAGAACCCCCAGGGGACTAAAGACAAGCACATCCAGTGGCCAGCTCTGGTAAGGACTGATCCAGCTGTCTTCCATGGTGCCTTGTCTCCCTGGACTCAGAACATCTGTTACTGTAGCTCTCTGCTCTCTCTGCATTGATCTCAGCGCTCTCTCCGTTACCTATACCCACTGAGGATTACCATGGTAACAAGGATTATAGATTTGTGGTACATAGGATTACAATGATTCTGTGGTGTGGGGGGGGGGGGTCTTTCTGAGCAGCTAGTGAAGTGATAGAGAGGGGTGTCTTTCTGAGCAGCTAGTGAAGTGATAGAGGGGGGTGTCTTTCTGAGCAGCTAGTGAAGTGATAGAGGGGGGTGTCTTTCTGAGCAGCTTGTGAAGTGATAGAGGGGGTGTCTTTGGGGGGTGTCTTTCTGAGCAGCTAGTGAAGTGATAGAGGGGGGTCTTTCTGAGCAGCTAGTGAAGTGATAGAGGGGGGGTCTTTCTGAGCAGCTAGTGAAGTGATAGAGGGGGGGTCTTTCTGAGCAGCTAGTGAAGTGATAGAGGGGGTGTCTTTCTGAGCAGCAGCTAGTGAAGTGATAGAGGGGGGTGTCTTTCTGAGCAGCTAGTGAAGTGATAGAGGGGGGTGTCTTTCTGAGCAGCTAGTGAAGTGATAGAGGGGGGGTCTTTCTGAGCAGCTAGTGAAGTGATAGAGAGGGGGGTCTTTCTGAGCAGCTAGTGAAGTGATAGAGGGGGGGTCTTTCTGAGCAGCTAGTGAAGTGATAGAGTGATAGGGGGTGTCTTTCTGAGCAGCTAGTGAAGTGATAGAGGGGGGTCTTTCTGAGCAGCTAGTGAAGTGATAGAGGGGGTGTCTTTCTGAGCAGCTAGTGAAGTGATAGAGGGGGGGTGTCTTTCTGAGCAGCTAGTGAAGTGATAGAGGGGGGGTGTCTTTCTGAGCAGCTAGTGAAGTGATAGAGGGGGGGGTGTCTTTCTGAGCAGCTAGTGAAGTGATAGAGAGGCGTGTCTTTCTGAGCAGCTAGTAAAGCGCTAGTAGAGCTGATGAGGACCAGTTGGTCTTGTAACCAGACACAGCTGAGGTAAGAGGTGGCAGAGCTGATGGAGACCAGTTGATCTTGTAATCTGACCATGACCTGAATGCTGTGAAAATAGCCATGTTTTGCTGGATGGATTTCTGAGTGTTTGTGACAGAGCAGTATGTCCTCTGCAGACAGGGAAACTTCTTGTTTAGTGTGTTTGATTGTGATATGTGATGAAGCCGAATTTTGACGTGTGTTTGGACCAGCGGTTCAAGAGAGAGCAAATAGCATAGGGGAGGCGGGGCAACCTTGTTTACATCCTGGTTGTATGGTGAATGGGTTAGAATGGGTAGTGTGTAGATATACATCCTGGTTGTATGGTGAATGGGTTAGAATGGGTCGTGTCTAGATATACATCCTGGTTGTATGGTGAATGGGTCGTGTCTAGATATACATCCTGGTTGTATGGTGAATGGGTTAGAATGGGTCGTGTCTAGATATACATCCTGGTTGTATGGTAAATGGGTCGTGTCTAGATATACATCCTGGTTGTATGGTGAATGGGTCGTGTCTAGATATACATCCTGGTTGTATGGTGAATGGGTTAGAATGGGTCTTGTCTAGATATACATCCTGGTTGTATGGTGAATGGGTTAGAATGGGTCGTGTCTAGATATACATCCTGGTTGTATGGTGAATGGGTCGTGTCTAGATATACATCCTGGTTGTATGGTGAATGGGTTAGAATGGGTCGTGTCTAGATATACATTCTGGTTGTATGGTGAATGGGTCGTGTCTAGATATACATCCTGGTTGTATGGTGAATGGGTTAGAATGGGTCTTGTCTAGATATACATCCTGATTGTATGGTGAATGGGTTAGAATGGGTCGTGTCTAGATATACATCCTGGTTGTATGGTGAATGGGTCGTGTCTAGATATACATCCTGGTTGTATGGTGAATGGGTCGTGTCTAGATATACACCCTGGTTGTATGGTGAATGGGTCGTGTCTAGATATACATCCTGGTTGTATGGTGAATGAGTTAGAATGGGTCGTGTCTAGATATACATCCTGGTTGTATGGTGAATGGGTCGTGTCTAGATATACATCCTGGTTGTATGGTGAATGGGTCGTGTCTAGATATACATCCTGGTTGTATGGTGAATGGGTCGTGTCTAGATATACATCCTGGTTGTATGGTAAATGGGTCGTGTCTAGATATACATCCTGGTTGTATGGTGAATGGGTTAGAATGGGTCGTGTCTAGATATACACCCTGGTTGTATGGTGAATGGGTTAGAATGGGTCGTGTCTAGATATACATCCTGGTTGTATGGTGAATGGGTTAGAATGGGTCTTGTCTAGATATACATCCTGGTTGTATGGTGAATGGGTCGTGTCTAGATATACATCCTGGTTGTATGGTGAATGGGTCGTGTCTAGATATACATCCTGGTTGTATGGTGAATGGGTTAGAATGGGTCTTGTCTAGATATACATCCTGGTTGTATGGTGAATGGGTTAGAATGGGTCGTGTCTAGATATACATCATGGTTGTATGGTGAATGGGTTAGAATGGGTCGTGTCTAGATATACATTCTGGTTGTATGGTGAATGGGTCGTGTCTAGATATACATCCTGGTTGTATGGTGAATGGGTCTTGTCTAGATATACATCCTGATTGTATGGTGAATGGGTAGTGTCTAGATATACATCATGGTTGTATGGTGAATGGGTTAGAATGGGTCGTGTCTAGATATACATCCTGGTTGTATGGTGAATGGGTCGTGTCTAGATATACATCCTGGTTGTATGGTGAATGGGTCGTGTCTAGATATACACCCTGGTTGTATGGTGAATGGGTCGTGTCTAGATATACATCCTGGTTGTATGGTGAATGGGTTAGAATGGGTCGTGTCTAGATATACATCCTGGTTGTATGGTGAATGGGTCGTGTCTAGATATACATCCTGGTTGTATGGTGAATGGGTCGTGTCTAGATATACATCCTGGTTGTATGGTGAATGGGTCGTGTCTAGATATACATCCTGGTTGTATGGTGAATGGGTTAGAATGGGTCGTGTCTAGATATACATCCTGGTTGTATGGTGAATGGGTTAGAATGGGTCTTGTCTAGATATACATCCTGGTTGTATGGTGAATGGGTCGTGTCTAGATATACATCCTGGTTGTATGGTGAATGGGTCGTGTCTAGATATACATCCTGGTTGTATGGTGAATGGGTTAGAATGGGTCTTGTCTAGATATACATCCTGGTTGTATGGTGAATGGGTTAGAATGGGTCGTGTCTAGATATACATCATGGTTGTATGGTGAATGGGTTAGAATGGGTCGTGTCTAGATATACATTCTGGTTGTATGGTGAATGGGTCGTGTCTAGATATACATCCTGGTTGTATGGTGAATGGGTCTTGTCTAGATATACATCCTGATTGTATGGTGAATGGGTAGTGTCTAGATATACATCATGGTTGTATGGTGAATGGGTTAGAATGGGTCGTGTCTAGATATACATCCTGGTTGTATGGTGAATGGGTCGTGTCTAGATATACATCCTGGTTGTATGGTGAATGGGTCGTGTCTAGATATACACCCTGGTTGTATGGTGAATGGGTCGTGTCTAGATATACATCCTGGTTGTATGGTGAATGGGTTAGAATGGGTCGTGTCTAGATATACATCCTGGTTGTATGGTGAATGGGTCGTGTCTAGATATACATCCTGGTTGTATGGTGAATGGGTCGTGTCTAGATATACATCCTGGTTGTATGGTGAATGGGTCGTGTCTAGATATACATCCTGGTTGTATGGTGAATGGGTTAGAATGGGTCGTGTCTAGATATACATCCTGGTTGTATGGTGAATGGGTCTTGTCTAGATATACATCCTGGTTGTATGGTGAATGGGTTGTGTCTAGATATACATCCTGGTTGTATGGTGAATGGGTCGTGTCTAGATATACATCCTGGTTGTATGGTGAATGGGTCGTGTCTAGATATACATCCTGTTTGTATGGTGAATGGGTTAGAATGGGTCGTGTCTAGATATACATCCTGGTTGTATGGTGAATGGGTTAGAATGGGTCGTGTCTAGATATACATCCTGGTTGTATGGTGAATGGGTCATGTCTAGATATACATCCTGGTTGTATGGTGAATGGGTTAGAATGGGTCGTGTCTAGATATACATCCTGGTTGTATGGTGAATGGGTTAGAATGGGTCGTGTCTACATATACATCCTGGTTGTATGGTGAATGGGTCGTGTCTAGATATACATCCTGGTTGTATGGTGAATGGGTTAGAATGGGTCGTGTCTACATATACATCCTGGTTGTATGGTGAATGGGTCTTGTCTAGATATACATCCTGGTTGTATGGTGAATGGGTTAGAATGGGTCGTGTCTAGATATACATCCTGGTTGTATGGTGAATGGGTCGTGTCTAGATATACATCCTGGTTGTATGGTGAATGGGTCGTGTCTAGATATACATCCTGGTTGTATGGTGAATGGGTTAGAATGGGTCGTGTCTAGATATACATCCTGGTTGTATGGTGAATGGGTTAGAATGGGTCGTGTCTAGATATACATCCTGGTTGTATGGTGAATGGGTCGTGTCTAGATATACATCCTGGTTGTATGGTGAATGGGTCGTGTCTAGATATACATCCTGGTTGTATGGTGAATGGGTTAGAATGGGTCGTGTCTAGATATACATCCTGGTTGTATGGTGAATGGGTTAGAATGGGTCGTGTCTAGATATACATCCTGGTTGTATGGTGAATGGGTCGTGTCTAGATATACATCCTGGTTGTATGGTGAATGGGTCTTGTCTAGATATACATCCTGATTGTATGGTGAATGGGTAGTGTCTAGATATACATCATGGTTGTATGGTGAATGGGTTAGAATGGGTCGTGTCTAGATATACATCCTGGTTGTATGGTGCATGGGTCGTGGGGTCTAGATATACATCCTGGTTGTATGGTGAATGGGTCGTGTCTAGATATACACCCTGGTTGTATGGTGAATGGGTCGTGTCTAGATATACATCCTGGTTGTATGGTGAATGGGTTAGAATGGGTCGTGTCTAGATATACATCCTGGTTGTATGGTGAATGGGTCGAGGTCTAGATATACATCCTGGTTGTATGGTGAATGGGTCGTGTCTAGATATACATCCTGGTTGTATGGTGAATGGGTCGTGTCTAGATATACATCCTGGTTGTATGGTGAATGGGTTAGAATGGGTCGTGTCTAGATATACATCCTGGTTGTATGGTGAATGGGTTAGAATGGGTCTTGTCTAGATATACATCCTGGTTGTATGGTGAATGGGTTGTGTCTAGATATACATCCTGGTTGTATGGTGAATGGGTCGTGTCTAGATATACATCCTGGTTGTATGGTGAATGGGTCGTGTCTAGATATACATCCTGTTTGTATGGTGAATGGGTTAGAATGGGTCGTGTCTAGATATACATCCTGGTTGTATGGTGAATGGGTTAGAATGTGTCGTGTCTAGATATACATCCTGGTTGTATGGTGAATGGGTCATGTCTAGATATACATCCTGGTTGTATGGTGAATGGGTTAGAATGGGTCGTGTCTACATATACATCCTGGTTGTATGGTGAATGGGTCGTGTCTAGATATACATCCTGGTTGTATGGTGAATGGGTTAGAATGGGTCGTGTCTACATATACATCCTGGTTGTATGGTGAATGGGTCTTGTCTAGATATACATCCTGGTTGTATGGTGAATGGGTTAGAATGGGTCGTGTCTAGATATACATCCTGGTTGTATGGTGAATGGGTCGTGTCTAGATATACATCCTGGTTGTATGGTGAATGGGTCGTGTCTAGATATACATCCTGGTTGTATGGTGAATGGGTTAGAATGGGTCGTGTCTAGATATACATCCTGGTTGTATGGTGAATGGGTTAGAATGGGTCGTGTCTACATATACATCCTGGTTGTATGGTGAATGGGTCGTGTCTAGATATACATCCTGGTTGTATGGTGAATGGGTTAGAATGGGTCGTGTCTAGATATACATCCTGGTTGTATGGTGAATGGGTTAGAATGGGTCGTGTCTAGATATACATCCTGGTTGTATGGTGAATGGGTCGTGTCTAGATATACATCCTGGTTGTATGGTGAATGGGTCGTGTCTAGATATACATCCTGGTTGTATGGTGAATGGGTTAGAATGGGTCGTGTCTAGATATACATCCTGGTTGTATGGTGAATGGGTTAGAATGGGTCGTGTCTACATATACATCCTGGTTGTATGGTGAATGGGTTAGAATGGGTCGTGTCTAGATATACATCCTGGTTGTATGGTGAATGGGTCTTGTCTCTATACATCCTGGTTGTATGGTGAATGGGTTAGAATGGGTCGTGTCTAGATATACATCCTGGTTGTATGGTGAATGGGTTAGAATGGGTCGTGTCTAGATATACATCCTGGTTGTATGGTGAATGGGTCGTGTCTAGATATACATCCTGGTTGTATGGTGAATGGGTTAGAATGGGTCGTGTCTAGATATACATCCTGGTTGTATGGTGAATGGGTTAGAATGGGTCGTGTCTAGATATACATCCTGGTTGTATGGTGAATGGGTTAGAATGGGTCTTGTCTAGATATACATCCTGGTTGTATGGTGAATGGGTCTTGTCTAGATAGACATCCTGGTTGTAACCAGTAGATCTTGGGCTTAATAAACCCTTTTTGGTCCGGATGTATGAGCTTGTTAATAACTTTCTCTAAGCGCGGGACTAGAACTTAGTCAAACATCTTCATTTCTGAGTTTAAACTGATTGGCTTAAAATCGGCACAAGGTCTTTTCCTTTCTTAGGGGATGTCATAGCTGTGTTGATGCCTCTGGGGATTTGTCCTTTTAAGCGATATGAAGTGATTGAAGAATAACTGGTCCGAGCTCATCCCAAAGTACTTCAGGAGGTTTTCCATCAATACCAGATGTTAATCTATCTCCATATTTAATAGAGCAGCTCAGATGAAGGGACCGATTCCTCTAATGAAACTGTGTCCTCTTGACAGAGTTTGGGGAAACAGTAGACGTTTGACTTCAGATCGTTGTAGAGTGAGGCCGGGTGCTGCAGACTGTTCCGGTGCCCCCGTCAATTCGTTGATTGTATATGATACAAGTCTAGGTCCAAGAGGTTTCTAAACAGCTAATCAAATGGCTCCCCCAGACTATTTGTATCGCCCCCATATGCTGCTACTACTCTGTTATTATCTATGCATAGCCACTTTAACTCTACCTACATGTACATACTACCTCAATTACCTCGACTAACCGGTGCCTCCGCACATTGACTCTGTACCGGTACCGCCTGTATACAGCCCTGCTATTGTTATTTTATTGCTGCTCTTTAATTATTGTTTATTTTTATTTTTGGGGGGGTATTTTGTTTTTGCCTTTGTTTTGGTTTGTTTGTCAATTAGAGTGTGCAGGGTGAATACGTGGTCTGTTGTACGATCATTTGGTAAAATGCCAATTTGACATTTGCTCAGTACATTGTTTTTCGCTGAGGACATGTACGAGTCTGCTGTTAATGATAATGCAGAGGATTTTCCCCAAGGTTGCTGTTGACGCATATTCCACGGAAGTTATTGGGGTCAAATTTGTCTACCTTTGTGGATTGGGGTGATCAGTCCTTGGTTCCAAATATTGGGGAAGATGCCAGAGCTGACAATGATGTCAGACAACAAATTCCACTTGTCTAAATATAAACTCTGTATAATTTTTAATTTCATTGAGGATATGATTAAGGATGATGTTAATGAGTATAAGTTCAGCCAATTGGAATTTGTTGTCTGTATATTTGATCATTTCATTAAGGATACCATCATCACCACAGGCCTTTCTGGGTTGGAGGGTTTGTATTTTGTCCTGTAGTTCATTCAATGTAATTGGAGAAAACAGTGGGTTCTGGTCTTTAATAGTTGATTCTAAGATGTGTATATGTTTTTGTTCTATGTTATAAAGCCAGAAAGATTGGAGAAGTGGTTTACCCCCCATACATCTCCATTTTGGATAGATAACTCTTCGTGTTGTGTGTGTGTGTGTGTGTTCCGATACTACCAGAAGTGGTTAGTCTATGGATTCTTCAACTACATTGAGCTGATTTCTGACGTGCTGTTCCTTCTTTTTCCGTAGTGTATTTCTGTATTGTTTTAGTGATTCACCATAGTGAAGGCGTAGACTCAGGTTTTCTGGGTCTCTATGTTTGTGGTTGGGCAGGTTTCTTCACTTCTTTCTTAGGTTTTTGTATTCTTCATCAAACCGTTTGTCATTGTTATTTTTCTTTGGTTTTCTGTTTGATATTTTTTGGTTTGATAGAGGTCAAATATTCTGTTTAGGCTTTCTACTGGCAAGTTGACACCTTCACTATTATAGTGAAATGTTTTATCCAGGAAGTTGTCTGAAAGGGATTGAATGTGTTGTCTAATTGTTTTTTGGTTGGTTTCCACATTACTTTCCTTCTATCTATAGCATTTCTTAATACTATTCAGTTCCTTTGTCTTTGATGCCTCATGACTGAGTATTGCACTGTTCTAGTAGACTGTGATTTTGCTGTGATCTGATCGGGGTGTCAGTGGGTTTGACTGTGAACGCTCTGAGAGACTCTGGGTCACTCTCTCTTTCTCTCTCTCCTATTAATTAGTCTGGAGCCTGTGACTCCCAGCCCGTCTGCCCTGGAAAGGGGAGGAGAGCACAGAGTTGGCTTTAAACCTAATGGAGGCTTGGTCTTGCACTCCGGGTTGGCCGTCTGCCTGCTGGTTCAGAACAGGGCTCATTTTAACATGTTTAAGCTTTCGTGTTGGAGTCTTGGCAGAACACAGGAAAGGAAAAGTGGCAGTAATTTCATGCATCTTATTGTTAGTAGTAGAGAATAGATCATCTTATTGTTAGTAGTAGAGAATAGAGAACATATCTATATCGTGTCATCTTATTGTTAGATCTTTTCTCTATTCTCTACTACTAACAATAAGATGACATGACAGATCTATTCTCTACTACTATGTCATGTCATCTTATTGTTAGTAGTAGAGAATAGAGAACAGATCTATGTCGTGTCATCTTATTGTTAGTAGTAGAGAATAGATCTATGTTGTCATCTTATTGTTAGTAGTAGAGAATAGATCTATGTTGTCATCTTATTGTTAGTAGTAGAGAATAGATCTATGTTGTGTCATCTTATTGTTAGTAGTAGAGAATAGATCTATGTTGTGTCATCTTATTGTTAGTAGTAGAGAATAGAGAATAGATCTATGTTGTGTCATCTTATTGTTAGTAGTAGAGAATAGAGAACAGATCTATGTTGTCATCTTATTGTTAGTAGTACAGAATAGATCTATGTTGTGTGATCTTATTGTTAGTAGTACAGAATAGATCTATGTTGTGTGATCTTATTGTTAGTAGTACAGAATAGATCTATGTTGTGTGATCTTAGTGTTTTGCTGGCAAGGTGGCACTGCTTTCAAATAGCAGTGCGTTTTGAAATAGTTGTGCAAATGACATTGCTGATATAATCATTGGTTATGTGTTGTGATGGAACCTCCGTAGGAGTTAATCCATTTGTATTGCTTTGTTGACAAAGCTGAGACGGCACAAATGAGGTTGGCTTAACATGCTGATCAAAATATATCAACAAAGCATTTTAAATGGTTGCTTTCTGATGTATACTAGACTATTTGTGTTCCGCTGTGCAGCAGACCTCATTCTAGTGAGGCGGAGAGACCGCAGCGAGTCTCAATGTGCTCAGAGCACAGCTGGACATTATTTATAGCCTTCCTTACCCTTTCATTTTTTTCCATCTGACCTCATTTTGGTCCACAGAGTGCTGTCTCTGCTCTGCCTGGCATACAGCAGAGAGGACAGGAGGAGAGAGGACAGGATCACCTGAACTCTTGTCAGACAAATGAAACAGGCTGGGTGACTGGGGAGGAAGAGAGGGCGACTGGGGAGGAAGAGAGGGTGACTGGGGAGAAAGAGAGGGCTGGGGGGAGGAAGAGAGGGCGACTGGGAGGAAGAGAGGGCTGGGGGGAGGAAGAGAGGGTGACTGGGGAGGAAGAGAGGGTGACTGGGGAGGAAGAGAGGGCTGGGGGGAGGAAGAGAGGGCGACTGGGAGGAAGAGAGGGCGACTGGGGAGGAAGAGAGGGTGACTGGGGAGGAAGAGAGGGTGACTGGGGAGGAAGAGAGGGCGACTGGGGAGGAAGAGAGGGTGACGGGGAGGAAGAGAGGGTGACTGGGGAGGAAGAGAGGGCGACTGGGGAGGAAGAGAGGGCGACTGGGGAGGAAGAGAGGGCGACGGGGAGGAAGAGAGGGCTGGGGGGAGGAAGAGAGGGCGACTGGGAGGAAGAGAGGGCGACTGGGGAGGAAGAGAGGGGGACTGGGGAGGAAGAGAGGGTGACTGGGGAGGAAGAGAGGGCTGGGGGAGGAAGAGAGGGCTGGGGGAGGAAGAGAGGGCGACTGGGAGGAAGAGAGGGCGACTGGGGAGGAAGAGAGGGCGACTGGGGAGGAAGAGAGGGCGACTGGGGAGGAAGAGAGGGCGACGGGGGAGGAAGAGAGAGGGCGACTGGGGGGGAGGAAGAGAGGGCGACTGGGGAGGAAGAGAGGGCTGGGGGAGGAAGAGAGGGCGACGGGGGAGGAAGAGAGGGCGACGGGGGAGGAAGAGAGGGCGACTGGGGAGGAAGAGAGGGCGACTGGGGAGGAAGAGAGGGCGACTGGGGAGGAAGAGAGGGCGACTGGGGAGGAAGAGAGGGCGACTGGGGGGAGGAAGAGAGGGCTGGGGGGAGGAAGAGAGGCGACTGGGAGGAAGAGAGGGCGACTGGGGAGGAAGAGAGGGCGACTGGGGAGGAAGAGAGGGCGACTGGGGAGGAAGAGAGGGCGACTGGGGAGGAAGAGAGGGCTGGGGGAGGAAGAGAGGGCTGGGGGAGGAAGAGAGGGCGACGGGGGAGGAAGAGAGGGCGACTGGGGAGGAAGAGAGGGCGACTGGGGAGGAAGAGAGGGCGACTGGGGAGGAAGAGAGGGCGACTGGGGAGGAAGAGAGGGCGACGGGGAGGAAGAGAGGGCGACTGGGGAGGAAGAGAGGGCGACGGGGAGGAAGAGAGGGCGACGGGGAGGAAGAGAGGGCGACTGGGGAGGAAGAGAGGGCGACTGGGGAGGAAGAGAGGGCGACGGGGGAGGAAGAGAGGGCGACGGGGAGGAAGAGAGGGCGACGGGGGAGGAAGAGAGGGCGACTGGGGAGGAAGAGAGGGCGACTGGGGAGGAAGAGAGGGCGACTGGGGAGGAAGAGAGGGCGACGGGGGAGGAAAGAGAGGGCGACGGGGGAGGAAGAGAGGGCGACTGGGGAGGAAGAGAGGGCGACGGGGGAGGAAGAGAGGGCGACGGGGAGGAAGAGAGGGCGACTGGGGAGGAAGAGAGGGCGACTGGGGAGGAAGAGAGGGCGACGGGGGGAGGAAGAGAGGGCGACTGGGGAGGAAGAGAGGGCGACTGGGGAGGAAGAGAGGGCGACTGGGGAGGAAGAGAGGGCGACGGGGGAGGAAGAGAGGGCGACTGGGGAGGAAGAGAGGGCTGGGGGGAGGAAGAGAGGGCGACTGGGGAGGAAGAGAGGGCGACTGGGGAGGAAGAGAGGGCGACTGGGGAGGAAGAGAGGGCGACGGGGGAGGAAGAGAGGGCTGGGGGGAGGAAGAGAGGGCGACTGGGGAGGAAGAGAGGGCGACGGGGAGGAAGAGAGGGCGACTGGGGAGGAAGAGAGGGCGACTGGGGAGGAAGAGAGGGCGACGGGGGAGGAAGAGAGGGCGACTGGGGAGGAAGAGAGGGCGACTGGGGAGGAAGAGAGGGTGACTGGGGAGGAAGAGAGGGCTGGGGGGAGGAAGAGAGGGCGACGGGGGGGAAGAGAGGGCGACTGGGGAGGAAGAGAGGGCTGGGGGGAGGAAGAGAGGGTGACTGGGGAGGAAGAGAGGGGCTGGGGGAGGAAGAGAGGGCGACGGGGAGGAAGAGAGGGCGACGGGGAGGAAGAGAGGGCGACGGGGGAGGAAGAGAGGGTGACTGGGGAGGAAGAGAGGGTGACTGGGGAGGAAGAGAGGGCGACTGGGGAGGAAGAGAGGGCGACTGGGGAGGGAGAGAGGGCGACTGGGGAGGGAGAGAGGGCGACGGGGAGGTAGAGAGGGCGACTGGGGAGGAAGAGAGGGCGACTGGGGAGGAAGAGAGGGCGACGGGGAGGAAGAGAGGGCGACTGGGGAGGAAGAGAGGGCGACGGGGGGAGGAAGAGAGGGCGACGGGGAGGAAGAGAGGGCGACGGGGAGGAAGAGAGGGCGACGGGGAGGAAGAGAGGGCGACTGGGGAGGAAGAGAGGGCGACTGGGGAGGAAGAGAGGGCGACTGGGGAGGAAGAGAGGGCGACTGGGGAGGAAGAGAGGGCGACTGGGGGAGGAAGAGAGGGCGACTGGGGAGGAAGAGAGGGCGACTGGGGGGAGGAAGAGAGGGCGACTGGGGAGGAAGAGAGGGCGACTGGGGAGGAAGAGAGGGCGACTGGGGGAGGGCGACTGGGGGAGGAAGAGAGGGCGACGGGGGAGGAAGAGAGGGCGACTGGGGAGGAAGAGAGGGCGACTGGGGGGGAGGAAGAGAGGGCGACTGGGGGGAGGAAGAGAGGGCGACTGGGGGGAGGTAGAGAGGGCGACGGGGAGGAAGAGAGGGCGACTGGGGGGGGAGGTAGAGAGGGCGACGGGGGAGGAAGAGGGCGACTGGGGAGGAAGAGAGGGCTGGGGGAGGAAGAGAGGGCTGGGGGAGGAAGAGAGGGCGACTGGGGGGAGGGCGACGGGGGAGGAGGAAGGGAGGGCGACGGGGGGCAGGGCGACTGGGGGGAGGAAGAGAGGGCGACTGGGGGAGGAAGGGAGGGCGACGGGGGAAGAGAGGGCGACGGGGGGCAGGGCGACGGGGGAGGAGGAAGGGAGGGCGACGGTGGAGGGAGAGAAATGTGAAGGAATAGAAGTCTTGAGGGGAAGGGTCCTGATGATGAACACATTTGGGGATTGAGTTTTTAGAGAAAGGAGAAAGAAGCTGTTAATTGGCTTAAACATTCTGCCAGTAAATCCTCTCAGGGTCGGGTTATCTTTCTCTTGGTGCATGTTGATGTCATCATCTTAGTTTCTGTTAGTAGGTTGTCTTTCTCTTGGTGCATGTTGATGTCATCATCTTAGTTTCTGTTAGTAGGTTGTCTTTCTCTTGGTGCATGTTGATGTCATCTTAGTTTCTGTTAGTAGGTTGTCTTTCTCTTGGTGCATGTTGATGTCATCATCTTAGTTTCTGTTAGTAGGTTGTCTTTCTCTTGGTGCATGTTGATGTCATCATCTTAGTTTCTGTTAGTAGGTTGTCTTTCTCTTGGTGCATGTTGATGTCATCATCTTAGTTTCTGTTAGTAGGTGTCTTTCTCTTGGTGCATGTTGATGTCATCATCTTAGTTTCTGTTAGTAGGTTGTCTTTCTCTTGGTGCATGTTGATGTCATCTTAGTTTCTGTTAGTAGGTTGTCTTTCTCTTGGTTCATGTTGATGTCATCATCTTAGTTTTTGTTAGTAGGTTGTCTTTCTCTTGGTGCATGTTGATGTCATCT
Source organism: Oncorhynchus masou masou (assembly GCF_036934945.1). Taxonomy (NCBI): domain Eukaryota; kingdom Metazoa; phylum Chordata; class Actinopteri; order Salmoniformes; family Salmonidae; genus Oncorhynchus; species Oncorhynchus masou. The sequence goes on from NC_088235.1 coordinate 1,638,958, forward strand.
TAGTTTCTGTTAGTAGGTTGTCTTTCTCTTGGTTCATGTTGATGTCATCATCTTAGTTTTTGTTAGTATGTTGTCTTTCTCTTGGTGCATGTTGATGTCATCATCTTAGTTTTTTGTTAGTAGGTGTCTTTCTCTTGGTGCATGTTGATGTCATCATCTTAGTTTCTGTTAGTAGGTTGTCTTTCTCTTGGTGCATGTTGATGTCATCATCTTAGTTTCTGTTAGTAGGTTGTCTTTCTCTTGGTGCATGTTGATGTCATCATCTTAGTTTCTGTTAGTAGGTTGTCTTTCTCTTGGTGCATGTTGATGTCATCTTAGTTTCTGTTAGTAGGTTGTCTTTCTCTTGGTGCATGTTGATGTCATCATCTTAGTTTTTGTTAGTAGGTGTCTTTCTCTTGGTGCATGTTGATGTCATCATCTTAGTTTCTGTTAGTAGGTGTCTGTCAGTAAATGTCCAATGAAGCCGTGCAAGAGAGGACATTCCTCTGTTCTGTTTGGTCCAGCTGTAACGGTGATGGATTAAATACATGCTCTCATTGGTGAGAAGAGTCATTCTGAAGTTTCAGTACTCTGTAAACTAACACCTAATGGGCTGAAGTCTGTAGAATGAAAACATTGAATATCAGAATGAGGCCTTGGATCGAGTCCCGTCCCCCACCTTCCTCTCCCCTCTAATTAGTACCATGTGCAGTTCTTGGAGCATACATGTGGGGGGTTTTCTACCCTCTCATCTCCTTTCCTGCCCTCTCCTTTCCTGCCCTCTCCTTTCCTGCCCTCTCCTTTCCTGCCCTCTCCTTTCCTGCCCTCTCCTTTCCTGCCCTCTCCTTTCCTGCCCTCTCCTTTCCTCTCCATTACTCTCCTTTCCTGCCCTCTACTTTCCTCTCCTTTCCTGCCCTCTCCTTTCCTCTCCTTTCCTGCCCTCTCCTTTCCTCTCCATTCCTCTCCTTTCCTGCCCTCTACTTTCCTCTCCTTTCCTGCCCTCACCTTTCCTGCCCTCTCCTTTCCTCTCCTTTCCTGCCCTCTCCTTTCCTCTCCTTTCCTGCCCTCTCCGTTCCTTTCCTCTCCTTTCCTGCCCTCTCCTTTCCTCTCTTGCCCTGTCCTTTCCTCTCCTTTCCTGCCCTGTCCTTTCCTCTCCTGCCCTTTCCTGCCCTGTCCTTTCCTCTCCTGCCCTGTCCTTTCCTCTCCTGCCCTCTCCTTTCCTTTCCTGCCCTGTCCTTTCCTGCCCTGTCCTTTCCTCTCCTGCCCCGTCCTTTCCTCTCCTGCCCCGTCCTTTCCTCTCCTGCCCCGTCCTTTCCTCTCCTGCCCCGTCCTTTCCTCTCCTGCCCCGTCCTTTCCTCTCCTGCCCTCTCCTGTCCTGCCCTTTCCTCTCCTGTCCTGCCCCGTCCTTTCCTCTCCTGCCCCGTCCTTTCCTCTCCTGCCCTGTCCTTTCCTGCCCTGTCCTTTCCTCTCCTGCCCTGTCCTGCCCTCTCCTGCCCTGTCCTTTCCTCTCCTCTCCTGCCCTGTCCTTTCCTTTCCTCTCCTGCCCTCTCCTTTCCTCTCCTGTCCTGTCCTTTCCTCTCCTTTCCTCTCCTGCCCTCTCCTTTCCTTTCCTCTCCTGCCCTCTCCTTTCCTCTCCTGTCCTGTCCTTTCCTCTCCTTTCCTCTCCTGCCCTGTCCTGTCCTTTCCTCTCCTTTCCTCTCCTGCCCTCTCCTTTCCTCTCCTGCCCTCCCCTGCCCTCCCCTGCCCTCCTGCCCTCTCCTGCCCTCTCCTGCCCTGTCCTGTCCTTTCCTTTCCTCTCCTTTCCTCTCCTGCCCTCTCCTTTCCTCTCCTGCCCTCTCCTTTCCTCTCCTGCCCTCTCCTTTCCTCTCCTGCCCTCTCCTTTCCTCTCCTGCCCTCTCCTTTCCTCTCCTGCCCTCTCCTTTCCTCTCCTGCCCTGTCCTTTCCTGCCCTGTCCTTTCCTCTCCTGCCCTGTCCTTTCCTTTCCTGCCCTCTCCTTTCCTCTCCTGTCCTTTCCTGCCCTGTCCTTTCCTCTCCTCTCCTGCCCTGTCCTTTCCTCTCCTTTCCTGCCCTGTCCTTTCCTCTCCTGCCCTGTCCTTTCCTCTCCTGCCCTGTCCTTTCCTTTCCTGCCCTGTCCTTTCCTCTCCTTTCCTCTCCTTTCCTGCCCTGTCCTTTCCTCTCCTTTACTGCCCTCTCCTTTCCTCTCCTTTCCTGCCCTGTCCTTTCATCTCCTGCCCTGTCATTTCCTCTCCTGTCCTTTCCTCTCCTGCCCTGTCCTTTCCTCTCCTGCCCTGTCCTTTCCTCTCCTGCCTTGTCCTTTCCTCTCCTGCCCTCTCCTTTCCTCTCCTGCCCTCTCCTTTCCTCTCCTGCCCTCTCCTTTCCTCTCCTGCCCTCTCCTTTCCTCTCCTGCCCTCTCCTTTCCTCTCCTGCCCTCTCTTGCCCTCTCTTGCCCTCTCTTGCCCTCTCTTGCCCTCTCTTGCCCTCTCTTGCCCTCTCCTTTCCTCTCTTGCCCTCTCCTTTCCTCCCCTGCCCTCCCCTGCCCTCCCCTGCCCTCCCCTGCCCTCTCCTGCCCTCTCCTGCCCTCTCCTTTCCTCTCCTGCCCTCTCCTTTCCTCTCCTGCCCTCTCCTTTCCTCTCCTTTCCTCTCCTGCCCTGTCCTTTCCTCTCCTGCCCTGTCCTTTCCTCTCCTGCCCTCTCCTTTCCTCTCCTGCCCTCTCCTTTCCTCTCCTGCCCTCTCCTTTCCTCTCCTTTCCTCTCCTGCCCTCTCCTTTCCTTTCCTCTCCTGCCCTCTCCTTTCCTCTCCTTTCCTCTCCTGCCCTCTCCTTTCCTCTCCTGCCCTCTCCTGCCCTCTCCTGCCCTCTCCTGCCCTCTCTTGCCCTCTCTTGCCCTCTCCTGCCCTCTCTTGCCCTCTCCTTTCCTCTCCTGCCCTCTCCTGCCTCTCCTTTCATCTCCTGCCTTCTCCTTTCATCTCCTGCCCTCTCCTTTCATCTCCTGCCCTCTCCTTTCCTCTCCTGCCCTCTCCTTTTCTCTCCTGTCCTGTCCTTTCCTCTCCTGCCCTCTCTTGCCCTCTCCTTTCCTCTCCTTTCCTCTCCTTTCCTCTCCTGCCCTCTCCTTTCCTCTCCTGCCCTCTCCTGCCCTCTCCTTTCCTCTCCTGCCCTCTCCTGCCCTCTCCTTTCCTCTCCTGCCCTCTCCTTTCCTCTCCTGCCCTCTCCTGCCCTCTCCTGCCCTCTCCTGCCCTCTCCTGCCCTCTTTTGTCCTCTCCTTTCCTCTCCTGCCCTCTCCTGCCTCTCCTTTCATCTCCTGCCTTCTCCTTTCATCTCCTGCCCTCTCCTTTCATCTCCTGCCCTCTCCTTTCATCTCCTGCCCTCTCCTTTCATCTCCTTTCCTGCCCTCTGTAGTACAGTCTTCCAGTGTTTCCTAGTAACACAGCTAAATGTGTAAACAGGAAAGCACCCTCATAAATATACCTCATGAGGCAAGAACCGACAATCACCTCATTATCTCAGTAACTGTCTGGCCAGTCAAGCGTCCCCCTCCCTCGCTCTCCCTCTCTCTCCAATTCAAATTACTTGATTGGCATGGGGAAGCGTAGGTTTAAATTGCAAAAGCAGGTGAAATTAGATAATAAACAAAAGTGAAATAAACAATTATAGATGAAGAGTAAACAGTAAACAAACGTTTGATGGGACAGACATTTCAAAACAACAGACATTATGGTTATGAACAGAAGGGTTGGTAGACGTCTGGGACTGGAGGGGGGCGTGTTGTTGCGTTGCCTAGCAACACAGTAGAGGATCTCTCAAGCACAAACCTGCAGATTACGGTGGAATCATTTAGAATACAATGTGGACTTCTTACCAATATTGTAATTCCTTGTGTTTTAAGTAACACTATATGGCTGGTTTATATTTATGTGGTACAGAACTTATCAATGGTGATTTGGATTCAAACGTGTGACTACCGT